>NC_140987.1:316395977-316452191 GCF_052327205.1 Somniosus microcephalus
AGGGGGGAGGGAGGAGGAGGGGAGAGAGGAGGAGGGGGGAGGAGAGAGGAGGAGGTGGGGAGAGAGAGGAGGAGGAGGGGGGGAGAGAGGATGAGGGGGGGAGAGAGGAGGAGAGGGGAGAGAGTGGAGGAGGAGGAGAGGGAGAGAGTGGAGAGGAGGAGGGGGGAGAGAGAGGAGGAGGAGGGGGAGAGAGGAGGAGGAGGGGAGAGTCAGGAGGAGGGAGGGAGAGAGAGGAGGAGGGGGGAGAGAGGAGGAGGAGGGGGGAGAGAGAGGAGGAGGAGGAGGGTGGAGAGAGAGGAGGAGTATGAGGAGAGCGGAGAGAAAGGAGGAGGAGGGAGGAGAGAGGAGGAGGAGGAGGTGGGAGAGACAGGAGGAGGATGGGGGGGAGAGAGAGGAGGAGGAGGTGCGGGAGAGAGGAGGAGGAGGAGGAGGGGGGAGAGAGGGAGCAGAGAGGGAGAGAGGAGCAGGAGTGGGGAGAGAGGGAGCAGGAGTGGGGAGAGAGGGAGGAGGAGAGAGGAGGAGGAGGGGGAGAGAGGGAGACGGAGGGGAGAGGAGGAGGAGGAGGAGGGGGGGAGAGAGAGGAGGAGAGGAGGGGAGAGGAGGAGAGGAGGGGGGAGAGAGAGGAGGAGGGGGAGAGAGGAGGGGAGGAGGAGTGGGGGAGAGAGAGGAGGAGGGGAGAGGAGGAGGAGGAAGGGGGGGGAGAGAGAGGAGGAGGAGGGGGAGAGAGAGTAGGAGGAGGAGAAGGGGGGAGAGAGAGGAGGAGGAGGGGAGAGGAGAGGAGGAGGGGGGGAGAGAGAGGGGTGGAGTGGGGGGAGGGGTAGAGAGAGGGGGGGAGGGGGGAGAGAGAGGGGGAGGGGGTGGAGAGAGGGGGGGAGGGGGAGAGAGAGGAGGGGGAGGGGGAGAGGGAGAGGAGGAGGAGGGGGGAGTGAGAGGAGAGGAAGGGGGAGTGAGAGGAGGAGGGGTGGGGAGAGAGGAGGGGGAGTGAGAGGAGGAGGAGGGGGACAGAGAGGAGGAGGGAGAGAGAGGAGGGAGGGGGGTAGAGAGAGGAGAGAGGGGGGTAGAGAGGAGGGAGGGGGAGAGCGAGGAGGGAGGGAGCTCAAATTCAACCTGCTGTGCCTCTCATCACATCCCCATCACTCTGCCTTCCCAACCCTACTCCTGCTCATCATTACTTACACGAACGTACCTTGCACGTCCCCATCCCTTTCTCTCTGTCTACATTATCACATCCCCTTGGGGGGGCATCTAGAAAGAGAGCGATCCTGGAGGTACAGGAAGAGAGCAGGAGGCTCTGACAGCTTTTGCAACCGCAATGTCAGCAAATGTTCAGTGAATGAGGAGTGGACCAGGGTGTCGCGGAGGGAGTGGTCCCTTCGGAATGCTGAAAGGACCGCTCCCTCCGCGACACCCTGGTCCACTCCTCAATCACCCCCAACAGCCCTGCTCCTTCACCTGGCACCTTCCCGTGCAAGCGCAGGAGATGCAACACATGCCCTTTTACCTCCTCCCTTCCCACTGTCCAGGGCCCCAAACACCCCTTCCAGGTGAAACAGCGATTTACTTGTACTTCTTGCAATTTAATATACTGTATTCGCTGCTCATGATGCAGTCTCCTCTACATTGGGGAGACCAAACGCAGATTGGGCGACCGCTTTGCAGAACACCTCCGTTCAGTCCGTACGGGTGACCCTGAGCTTCCGGTCGCTTGTCACTTTAATTCACCGCTTCACTCCCACTCTGATCTCTCTGTCCTCGGGCTATTACATTGTTCCAATGAAGCTCAACGTAAGCTCGAGGAACAGCACCTCATCTTTCGATTGGGCCCTTTGCAGCCTGCCGGACTCAACATTGAGTTCAACAATTTCAGATAATAATCCCTGCCCCCATTTTTCATGCAGTATGATTTTTGCCATTCCCATTTGCAACATTTTATCTTTCCTGCCTCTTACAAAAGTACAGGATGTTCTTTCTACTGCTTCCTCCCCTCCTAACCGCGCCCCCCCCCCCCCCGTTTCTGCACCTGCTTAATATCTGTTACATCTCCAGCTTCTTCCAGTTCTGATGAAGGGTCCCAGACCTGAAACGTTAACTCTGTTTCTCTCTCCACGGATGCTGCCTGGCCTGCTGAGTATTTCCAGCATTTTCTGTTGTTATTTCTAAAAATATCTATATATATGTCTATATATATGTGGTAAACCACGTTCACTATCGTATCACTGTTAGTAGTTAGCACTGTTCACCACTGTTCGTTATAACTGTATCACTGACCACTATTGTATCACGGTACGAGGTCGCCTCTTGCCACACTGCTATACCTGGGATGACCACTGCCGACTCCGCCTTGGCTCCACCCACCAGGCCAGGTATAAAGGTGAGCGACTGGCTGGTATTCCTCCTGCTTGGATCGGATCACCCACGAGAGTGGGCTCTGTTATTTAGTCAATAAAAACCTTTAGTCACCTTCGTAACTCTTCGCCTTTTATTGGAGGAATTGATAGGTATATCAATTTTATTGACTAAATTTAATGATGTCCGACAACGAGTCACAACCGGCGGAGGAGCCACCAGCGCAGCTCCCAGGAGCACAGCCACACCAGCCAGCTTGGCTGCGAGCCCTCAGACCGCCGTACCTGGACCTGAACCCACGAGCAGCAAACTCAGCCGCAGACTTTAAACACTGGCTGGTCTGCTTCGAATCATACCTGAGAGAATCCAGCGTCCCTCAGGCATCCAAACTAAGTGTCCTGCAGGCACAACTGAGCCCGAGAGTATACACTCTCATCGAGGACATGACTACCTACGAGACCGCCATCAACCTGCTGAAACAGAAGTACCGGACCCCGGTAAACTACATGTACGCTAGGCACCTCCTAAGATCACGGCCGCAACAGCCAGGAGAATCAGTAGCCGAATTCTCACAGGCGCTATATGCACTCGCCAGGAACTGTGACTTTAAATCGGTGTCGGCAGCCGAAAATACTGAAGATAATATCCGCGACGCATTCCTGAAAGGCCTACGGTCCGAGTACTCACGGCAAAGACTGCTGGAAGCTAAAGACCTCAGCATGGAAAAAGCTGAAGCCCTCGCTATCTCCCTGGAAGTGGCCCACCAAGATCAGGAAGCATTCACCAGGTACTGCTCGCGACCCTGGGACTCGGGCCCGACCCCTACCACAGCACCCTTCCCAGCGCCGCCCCCGGGACCTACCTCTGCGTCGGCGTCCCGGACCCGACCGGCCCCGCCACCCCCGGCACCGGCCCCGACATCGGGCATCCGCGATCGGGCCGCCGGCTGTTTTTTTTGTGGCCAGGAGAAGCACCCGAGGTCGCGCTGCCCAGCCAAGAACTCCATATGCAAAACCTGCCTGAAGAAAGGCCACTTCTCCAAGGCCTGCAGGAGCGGATCCTCAGAGGCCAGCAGTGCTGCATGCGAACTATGGGGGCGGCCATCTTCGTTTAGGGCAACTGAGGCCAGCATCCCCACACATGAGTCATGGGGGCGGCCATCTTTGTTTAGGGCAACTGAGGCCAGCATCCCCACACATGAGTCATGGGGGCGGCCATCTTTGATTAAGGCAACCGACCCCAATAGTGCCTCATGTGAGCTACGGGGGCAGCCATCTTCTCCGTCATTTTGCCCTACCTCGTGGGAGACGCCATTTTACTCACCACGCCCGACCGCCTCGCCCGCAGATGACAACGACTCGCTCAGCTACACACTAGCTTCCGTCACCCTGGACCAAGCCCGCCCGCACCATCTGTCCAAGTCAATGATGGACATCAAAGTGAACGGCCACGCCACGACCTGCCTGTTCGACAGCGGAAGCACGGAGAGCTTCATCCACCCAGACACGGTGAGCCACTACTCCCTCTCTGTCCTACCAACGCGCAGCCGAATCTCGATGGCATCGAGGTCCCACGCCACGGACATCAGCGGCTACTGTGTCGTGACCCTGTCGGTTAAGGGCACGGAGTATAAAAACTTTAAACTCCTCGTCCTCCCCCATCTCTGCGCTGCCGTCCTACTAGGGCTGGACTTCCAATCCCACCTCCAAAGCGTAACCTTAGCATACGGTGGACCCCTCCCCCCACTCACAGTCAACAACCAGCAAACGTTAAACCGCCCACCGCGTAACACCTGCAGCCTCTCCACCCTCAAGGTCCCGCCACCCTCTCTGTTTGCTAACCTTACCCCTGACTGCAAACCCGTCGCTACCAAGAGCAGGCGGTATAGCGCCGGGGACAGAACCTTCATTAGCTCTGAGGTGCGGCGCCTCCTGAAAGAGGGCATTATCGAGGGGAGCAGCAGCCCCTGGCGTGCCCAGGTCGTAGTCGTAAAGACCGGCGATAAAAACCGCCTGGTCATCGACTACAGCCAGACCATAAACAGATATACCCAGCTGGACGCATACCCCCTCCCCCGCATATCTGACATGGTCAATCAGATTGCACAGTATAAAGTATTCTCGACCATCGACCTGAAGTCGGCCTACCACCAACTCCCTATCCACCCTGAGGACCGCCAGTATACCGCCTTCGAGGCGAATGGGCGCCTATACCACTTCCTTAGGGTCCCCTTCGGTGTCACTAATGGGGTCTCGGTCTTCCAAAGGGAGATGGACCAGATGGTTGACCAGAACGAACTGCAGGCTACATTCCCCTACCTAGATAACGTCACTATCTGCGGCCGCGACCGGCAGGAACATGACGCGAATCTGGAGAAATTCCTCCGTACGGCCCAACGGCTGAACCTCACCTACAATAAGGAGAAATGCGTGTTTAACACCACGCACCTTGCCATCCTCGGCTGCGTAGTGGAGAACGGAATCATCGGCCCCGACCCAGAAAGAATGCGCCCCCTCATGGAGCTACCCCTCCCCCACTGCCCTAAAGCACTTAGGAGAACCCTGGGGCTTTTCGCCTACTATGCCCAATGGGTACCCAATTACGCGGACAAAGCCAGACCCCTCCTGAAAGCCACTTCCTTCCCCCTCACGGAGGAGGCGTGCGCGGCCTTCTCCCTCATTAAGGGAGACATAGCCAAGGCCACGATGCACGCAGTGGACGAGTCCATCCCCTTCCAGGTGGAGAGCGACGCATCCGACTTCGCCTTAGCCGCCACCCTAAACCAGGAGGGGAGGCCAGTGGCCTTCTTCTCAAGGACCCTACAGGGCCCCGAGATCCGACATTCGTCGGTCGAGAAAGAGGCCCAGGCGATCGTGGAGGCAGTACGGCGCTGGAGGCACTACCTGGCAGGCAAACGATTTACCCTCCTCACCGACCAGCGTTCGGTGGCTTTCATGTTTAATAACAAGCTGAAGGGCAAAATCAAGAATGACAAGATTTTGAGATGGAGAATCGAGCTCTCCACCTACGATTATGAGATCTTGTACCGGCCAGGCAAGCTGAACGAATCCCCTGATGCCCTTTCACGAATGACATGCGCCAGCACGCATATCGATAGGCTTCAGACCCTCCACGACCAGCTCTGCCACCCCGGAGTCACCAGACTCTACCATTTCATTAAGGCCCGCAACCTGACCTACTCCATCGAGGAGGTCAGGACCATGACCAGGAACTGCCAGACCTGTGCGGAGTGCAAACCGCACTTCTATAGGCCGGACCGAGCAAGCCTGATCAAGGCCACCCGCCCCTTCGAGCGCCTGAGCATCGACTTTAAGGGGCCCCTCCCGTCATCTGACCGTAATGTGTACTTCCTCAACATCGTTGATGAGTACTCCCGTTTCCCCTTTGCCTTCCCCTGCCCCGACATGACCAGTAGCTCGGTCATTAAGTGCCTGAATGCCCTCTTCGCCTTGTTCGGGTTCCCGAACTATATACACAGCGACCGGGGCTCCTCCTTCATGAGCGAGGAACTCCGGCAATTCCTCCTAGAGAGAGGTATTGCAGCAAGCAGGACCACCAGCTACAACCCCAGAGGTAACGGTCAGGTGGAAAGAGAGAACGCGACGGTATGGAAGGCCGTCCTCTTAGCCTTAAAGTCTAAGGGCCTCCCAACCTCCCGCTGGCAAGAAGTCCTCCCGACAGCGCTGCACTCCATCCGGTCATTACTTTGCACGGCCACTAACACCACCCCCCATGAACGAATGTTCGTTTTCCCCAGGAAGTCGACTACGGGAACCACTCTACCAACCTGGCTGACCGCCCCGGGGCCGGTCTGGCTGCGGAAACACGTGAGGGCCCATAAAACGGACCCCCTGGTCGAGAGGGTGAACCTCCTGCACGCCAACCCCCAGTACGCCTACGTGGCGTACCCAGACGGGCGGGAGGACACTGTCTCCCTACGAGACCTCGCACCCTCAGCCGATCCGGAAACACCGCCACCACCCCCCCCAACCTCAGCCCAGGTAGACGGCATGCCGGAACCCCACGAGCCCTCGCCGACCACGCAAACACCAGCATCAACACCGGATAAGGCACCAGCACCGGATAAGGCAACACCACCGCTGCGGCGATCGGAGAGGCTTACGAAGCCTCCGGACAGACTGACCTACCAGAATTGGTAGTACACTTCACCCCGCCGGACTTAATTCTAAACAAGGGGTGAATGTGGTAAACCACGTTCACTATCGTATCACTGTTAGTAGTTAGCACTGTTCGTTATAACTGTATCACTGACCACTATTGTATCACGGTACGAGGTCGCCTCTTGCCACACTGCTATACCTGGGATGACCACTGCCGACTCCGCCTTGGCTCCACCCACCAGGCCAGGTATAAAGGTGAGCGACTGGCTGGTATTCCTCCTGCTTGGATCGGATCACCCACGAGAGTGGGCTCTGTTATTTAGTCAATAAAAACCTTTAGTCACCTTCGTAACTCTTCGCCTTTTATTGGAGGAATTGATAGGTATATCAATATATAAAGCGGCTCTTCTGTCTGTCTGTCCCGATGTCTGTCTGTCTGTCTGTTCTCTATACGTTTGAAAGTTATAGAGCGTACCGACGCGCGCGTCGCCTCAAAAGAAAGCTTGCGATTCCGGACCGGTCATAGGCGTATTTACGTTTCGGCCGGACAAAAATCCCGCCCGCGGTATCCCAAAAACGTTCAGCGTTCCGCTCATTAGCATCTCATTAGCGACCGTGTGACATCGAGGTCCACCAATCGGACGGCGGGTTCCTTCCTACAGTTGAGTGTCGAGTGACTCGACGATTGACCAATCCTACGCTTCGGTGACCTGACCGGTCGACCAATCGGTGCGTGTGTGGGCGGGCCTTATCCTTCTGAACCGAGGTGAGTGGCCGCCATCTTGATTTTCCACAATTTTTTCCCCCACACTTTCTGTGTGTTAGGGAACTAAGGTAAATATTTTAATGATGTGTTAGGGAATTAAATAACAATTTAATGGGGGGGGGAGAGCCTCGGGAAATCGTGGGGGGGGAGAGCCTCGGGAAATCGCGGGGGGGGGGAGAGCCTCGGGAAATCGCGGGGGGGGGAGAGCCTCGGGAAATCGCGGGGGGGGAGAGCCTCGGGAAATCGCGGGGGGGGAGAGCCTCGGGAAATCGCGGGGGGGGGAGAGCCTCGGGAAATCGCGGGGGGGGGCGAGCCTCGGGAAATCGCAGGGGGCTCGCGCCGCCCGCACTGACCGCGCATGCGCCGCCCGCACTGACCGCGCATGCGCCGCCCGCCCACCCACAGCGGCCGTCCATCAGCCGCCCGATACGCGGGGGACCTCAGCTCCGGACCTCAGGCGCTAGGCAGGGGGAGGGGCCGGAGAGAGGGACAGAGGGGAGTGGGGGAGCGGGTGGGGGTGGGCGAGGGGAGGGAGGGAGGGAGACGGGAGACAGGGGAGGGGAGGGAGAGGAGGGGAGGGGAGGGAGGGATAGGACAGGGAGAGGACATGACAGGGAGAGGGGGGGACACACAGGGGCAGGGAGACCAAGCACCCCAAAATTGCCCTCGCAACGCGGGGCTCCCCAGCTAGTAGTTTTATGTAAGAGCCGACTTTCAGTTAACAGCTGTTGAATCAGTCGCAACATTAACAATTCAAAATCTTACATTTCTTATTTCTCAGAGATCCTTATTCTCAAATCTTTACTTCGTTGCATTTCTTATTTCTTACTTATTTCTAAATCCAGATTATCCACCAAAATCAATTACTTTTGATTTCCCGAGACTCATAGTTAAAGACTTACGTGTGCCTGTGAAGTTGAGAAACACTTGCCCGTTCAGTGAGTTCTGACTTTCTGTTTGAAAAGCTCTTATTTTTATACCCTTTTTGCAGTGGTTTATTCTTTGAAGTTCTCTGCTGATGTCAGCTAATTGTCTTATTCATTCTCTGTTTGAATGCTTTCTATCTTACTGTCAATTTAACTAATGCATGCATAATTATGTCTCTACCTTTAGGTGTTTCAAAAACCATCATAAAAACAATATGGTTTCTGTTTGATGCCTTTCTTACAAAATTCTTTCATTCAATTCTTAATATTGGCTTTACTGGTTTTTAGCAGATGACGAGTGTCCTAACTGCTCCAAGTTCAATACAAACACAATGTAATTGCTTGGTGCATCTATTGAAGTCATATCTTCAAAGTGTTCTTGTTGGTATCATATTTAATATGTATATATTAAAGACACTTTGACCAGAGTGTTTCATGCATTTCCAGCTATCTCAATTGGTTGCATATTTAATTGTGTTTCCTGTCTTCCAAGTTTAACATAAAAACTATTTGACCAGCAGGTGTTTCTTTTACTTGATGTCATCTGTTCAAAGGCACATGCCTCTTTTAATGTTTGTGTTTCTGTTCAATGTGTTAGCTGGTAACACCTTAAACTGGGCATTTTCATTGTGTTCCCTCCAAACTCTAGACCTTTCAGAAGCGCCAAACTGCCATTTCAATAGGGTAATTGTTTTAGTATATTTAACTAATTCCCATTTCAAAGCTTGTTTGATTTTTACAACTTTGTTAAACAACTGATCTTTATCTCAGAAGCCTGTATTTCTGTTTGCAGCCTGTGTCTCCAAGGCTTTAGATTTTTAAACCCAGTATATCATGTATTAATAATATCAGTATTCTGTTCATATTATGGTGTATTGTTTTGAAATATGGCGTATTCCCTCACAGCACCTCATAGAAGCAAGCGTAAGAAAAAGATGACACATTTTAGGAAGGATCTTAGAGAGGGTGCAGAAAAGATTTATGAGAATGATTCCAGGAATGAGGGACTTCAGTTACGTTGATAGACTGGAGAAGCTGGGGTTGTTCTCCTTGGAGCAGAGAAGATTCAGAGGAGATTTGATAGAGGCGTTCAAAATCATGAGGGGTCTGGACAGAGTAGATAGAGAGAAACTGTTCCCATTGGCAGAAGGGTCTAGAACCAGAGGACACAGATTTAAGGTGATTGGCAAAAGAACCAAAGGCGATGTAAGAAAAAACTTGTTTACGCAGCGAGTGGTTAAGATCTGGAATGCACTGGTGGAGGCAGATTCAATCACGGCTTTCAAAAGGTAGTTGAATAAGTATCTGAAGGAAAGAAATTTGCAAGGCTACGGGGAAAGGACGAGGGAGTGGGACTAGCTGAAGTGCTCTTGCAGAGAGCCGACATGGGCCGAATGGCCTCCTTCTGTGCTGTAACCATTCTATGATTCTAAGTAGATTCACAAGGGCAGCCACTTGAGTGTTTTATTCAATGTTAATGTCAAGTTTCTGATAATGTGATAGCAACCATAAAAATCTTTATTTTCACTACTTTCCGGTCTTGGAGAAATTTGTGTGCACCTTTGGAAGTAGCTTAGTGAGTTGCATTGAATGGTGAGACATAACGGTACCCCCCCCCCGCAATGGTGAATGGCTTGGTCATTGTGGGGATGGTTTATGGTGCTGCTGTGGGTGGTGCCAACCTGGCGCAGCATGTGGCAGCCTAATGGGTGTACATTGTAAAGTTAAGTAAATCTGGCCATGATGAGGCCATCCCTGGCCAGCCGGGCAGCAATGTGCTCGGGTGCTGATGCCCGCTATCCTGTGCAGCATCAGGTGGTTGCGGAGAAGGTTGGTGGTGGTGTTGTTGGTGCTGCTGGTGTGCCTGGCACTGCTGGTGTTGGGGCTCATCGTGGTCAGATTCTGAGGATCAAGGTGAGACAGTATAACTGGCACCCATGTTGATGGAATAGATGTCAGGTTAAGTAGCGTTGACAGAAGCAGTCAATGGTGAGAGAGGTTCTTCCAATGAGGTGACACTGGATGGAGACTTTGCTGGAAACACTTGCAGCCTGCAGAAAGTTAAATCTGAGCTGGCAATGTAGTCAGCAACAGCTTCTGCCTGAGGAAAGTGATCAGCTATGAGATGGGAGCTTTTATATTACATTTGATGCTGTCAAGTAATCAGCTGGAGCAATGGCCACTGAACTCCCGCCTCAGGTTGACAGACGTGGTTCCCGAGCTGCGTGAATCCTATGGCCATGCAGGGAAATTTGAAATATAGGGGAAAAAAGGCTCTTAAGTGTCTGACAACAAGTTTATAATGATTTCAATTAGGTCGCCCACCTCTGCTGGTCAGGTCACTGCCGCACCAGCAAACATGCCCAAGGGAAAGGCGCATGGGGCGGAATGACGCAGGTTCCTGATCCGCGCTGACTTTTTTCAAATTTCCCATCTGACCTGCTTCCGATTGCGTCCACACGGACCTCAGAAAATTCCGGCCAGTGTGTGTGAGAGAGAGAAAGAAAGAGAGGGAGAGGGTGTGTGTGTGAGAAGGGGTGTGTGTGAGAAGGGGTGTGTGTGAGAAGGGGTGTGTGTGAGAGGGGGTGTGTGTGAGAGGGGGTGTGTATGAGAGGGGGTGTGTGTGAGAGGGGGTGTGTGTGTGAGAGAGAGAGAGTGTATGTGTGAGAGAGTGTGTGCGCGTGCGTGTGTGTCCGAGATGGAGTGTGAGATCGGGGGAGAGATGGAGTGTGAGATCGGGGGAGAGATGGAGTGTGAGATCGGGGGAGAGACACAGTGAGAGATGGGGGTGGGGGGGAGATAAAGACTGAGAGATACAGAGTGAGAGAGGGAGAGAGAGAGAGAAGGAGATACAGACAGAGATAGAGAGAGAGGAAGACACAGACAGATAGAGAGAGAGGGAGATACAGACGGAGATAGAGAGGGAGATACAGACAGAGATAGAGAGAGAGGGAGATACAGACAGAGATACAGACAGAGATAGAGAGAGAGGGAGATACAGACAGAGATAGAGAGGGAGATACAGACAGAGATAGAGAGAGAGGGAGATACAGACAGAGATACAGACAGAGATAGAGAGAGAGGGAGATACAGACAGAGATAGAGAGAGAGGGAGATACAGACAGAGATAGAGAGGGAGATACAGACAGAGATAGAGAGAGAGGGAGATACAGACAGAGATAGAGAGGGAGATACAGACAGAGATAGATAGAGAGGGAGATACAGACAGAGATAGAGAGAGAGGGAGATACAGACAGAGAGTGAGTGAGAGGCAGACAGACAGAAAGTGAGAGGGAGATACTGAGAGTGAGCAAGTGGACTGGTCAGGTGGGCAGAACGGTGGCTAATGGAATTCAATCCGGAGAAGTGTGAGGTAATGCATTTGGGGAGGGCTAACAAGGCAAGGGAATACACAATAAATGGTAGGACACAGAAGTTGAGGATCAGTGGGACCTTGGAGTGCCTGTCCACAGATCCCTGAAGGTAGCAGGACAGGTAGATAAGGTGGTTAAGAAGGCACACGGGATACTTGCCTTTATTAGCCGAGGCATAGAATATAAGAGCAGGGAGGTTATGCTTGAACTGTATAAAACACTAGTTAGGCCGCAGCTAGAATACTGCGTGCAGTTCTGGTCATCACGTTATAGGAAGGATTTGTTTGCACTAGAGAGGGTGTTGCTTGGACTGGGGAATTTTAGCTATGAGCAAAGCTTGGATAGGTTGGGGTTGTTTTCTTTGGAACAGAGGAGGCAGAGGGGAGACCTAATTGAGGTGTATAAAATTATGAGGGGCCTAGATAGAGTGGATAGGAAGGACCTATTTCCCTTAACAGAAGGGCTAATAACCAGGGGGCATAGATTTAAAGTAATTGGGAGGAGGTTTAGTGGAGATTTGAGGAGAATTTTTTTCTCCCAGAGGGTGGTGGGGGCCTGGAACTCATTGCCTGAAAGGGTGGTAGAGGCAGAAACCCTCATCGCATTTAAAAAGTACTTGGATATGCACTTGAAGTGCCGTAATCTACAGGGATACGGGCCAAGTGCTGGAAAGTGGGATTAGGCTGGATAGCTCTTTGTCGACCGGCATGGACAAGATGGGCTGAATGGCCTCCTTCTGTGCTGTAAATTTCTATGATTCTATGAAGTGGGGGACAGGAAGCAAGTGGGGGTGAGAGAGAGAGAGAGTGTGTGAGAGAGAATGAGTGTGAGAGAGAGAGTGTGTGAGAGAGAGAGTGTGTGAGAGAGAATGAGTGTGAGCTTGAGAGAGATGGGGGGAGAAAAACAGAAAAAGGAAGAGCCGGCATGGATTTTTTAAAGGTAAATTGTGTCTGACTAACTTGATTGAATACTTTGAGTTAACAGAGAAGCTAGTGTAGTAGGTGCTAAATATATGGGCTTTCGAAAGGCATTCGACAAAGTGCCACACAGGCTTTTTAAGAAGATGGAAGCCCATGGAATTAAGGGGAAAGTGGTGGTAAGATGAAATTGGCTCAGTGACAGGAGGCAGAGGGTGGTGGTGGATGGATGTTTTTCAGACTGGGATGTGGTTTGCAGTGGTGTTCCGCAAGGGTCAGTTTTGAGTCCATTACTCTGCAGTTTTTATAAACGATCTAGACACGGGTGTAGGGAGCAGCATTATAAAGTTTGCAGATGATACGAAACTTGGCAAAGTAGTAGATCATGATGAGGATAGTTATAGGCTTCAGGATGGTGAAATGGGCAGAAGCATGGCAAATGAAGGTCGATGCGAAGAATTGTGAAGTGATGACCTTTGGGAGGACTAATATGGAAAGATAGTGTACTAGGTGGCAGGGCAAGTTGATAAGGTGGTTAAAAAAGCATATGGGTTACTTGGTTTTATAAATAGAGGAATAGAATATAAAAGCAAAGAAATCATCCTAGAACTTTATAAATCTCTAGTTAGGCCTCAGCTGGGTATTGTGGACACTTCTGGGCACCAGACTTCAGGAAAGATGTAAGGGCATTAGAATGGGTACAGAGGAGGTTTACTAGGATGTTACCAGGTATGAGGGACTTCAGTTATGAGGAGAGGTTCCCCTTGGAACAGAGAATGTTAAGAGGTGACCTAATCGAGGTTTTCAAGGTGATGAGAGGCTTTGATAGAGTAAATAGGGAAGAATTATTCCCTCTGGTGAGTGGATCAATAACTCGAGGTCATAGATTCAAAATCATTGGGAAAAGATCAAGAGGGGAGATGAGAAATGTTTTCACTGAGAGTTTTCAGAAGCTGGAACGCTCGTCCTGAAAAGGTGGTGCAAGCGGATTCCAACAATAATTTTAAAAGGGAATTGGACAGGTACTTGAGGATGAGGAACTTACAGGGATACGGACAAAAAGCGGGGACATGGAATAAAACCCGATAGCTCTTTCAAAGACCCGGCACAGGCACGATGGGCTGAATGGCCTCCTGCGCTGTAAGTTTCTGTGATTCTATGAAGATCCTTTCTGCTCCAAACAGGGACATTTGTACAGGACTGATGAGGTAACGGGATGGATTCCACCTCTTTTAGCCAACTGCAAGCTTTGTCAAACCTGCTGACACCCACAGAGCAAGAGGAGGATGAGCTGGAAGAGCAGGTAATTCTAAACATTACCAGAACCTCTGACAGGGTTGCTAGACAGGGCATCAGGGGTCAGTGGATTTTATTTAGACTTTGAACCTTTGGTTCCACCTCTCAAAGGACCAGTGACATTTCTCAAGTGTTTGACAGACTTTACATTGAAATTACAGGATGGGAATCAATAGCTCACAGTTTATAGAACCTCCCACTGAAATTTATAACTGACTATAAATTGTCTGAAAGTGTAAAATACCAATTTGTCTCCCATTATTTTTTTGTAAATCGAAATTCCCAATTGCATAACTTACTTAGTTTCTCAAAAACATGAAAACTTTTAGAGACAGGAGAAAGTCACAGCCCCACAAACCTGTCTTATTTAGCTCACCTCCCTTTTTGCCATGCCACTCAGTCTCCTCTCCAGAAACACACACTGAGAGGCTTACCTTTACATAACACCTCATGTACAATGAATTACAGGCAGAGAGCACCTCAGTTTAACCCCATCTGAAAGACCGATCTCTTGATGGTATTGGAGTGTCAGCCTAGCCTCTGCTCAAGGCCAAAAGTGAGGCTTGAACCCACAACCTTCTGACCCAGAGACACTTTAGTGTCTTTCCCTGGGAACCTAGGCCACAGCTCCCATTATTCTTTGGATGCAAAAGGTTCCACCTGACTTACCTTCTTATCCCCCTAATATTACCTTGGCTTCCCTGTTTTTGGACCCTTTGTAGCCTGGCCTACAAGGTGGGACTATACCTATATTAAAGCTCCAAAGCTTTGGCACCGTCTAAAGGCCTTGAGAGTGTGAAATCCCATCATAATCCATACCCACTTTTGCCAAGCAGACAGGAGTTTGTTTTGCTTACTGTTTTCTGGGAGAGTGCTGAGTAGAGTCTATACATATGGCAAGGAAAAGTAGAGAATCTCATTGGGCTTGACCTGGTGTCTGAAGGCGCCAGATGGTGCAGAATCAGGCCATGCAATCCAGTGACTGCAGGTTGAACTCCCAGTTTGGGCTTGGCTGGTTGTACTCAGCTGGGGTCAATACAGCATCTTCAGGGGAGGGGAGACTGTTCACAACCTTGGTGTCATATTTGACCCTGAGATGAGTTTCCGACCACATATCTGCGCCATCACTATTTCCACCTCTGTAACATCGCCCAACTTCGCCCCTGCCTCAGCTCATATGATGAAACCCTCATCCATGCCTTTGTTACCTCCAGACTTGGCTATTCCAAGTCCCGTTCGCCCATCACCCCTGTGCTCGATGACCTACATTTGCTCCCGGTTAAGCAACGCCTCGATTTTAAAATTCTCATCCTTGTTTTTAAATCCCTCCATGGCCTCGCCCCTCCATATCTCTGTTATCTCCTCCAGCCTTACAACCCTCCGAGACCTCTGCGAGCCTCCAATTCTGGCCTCTTGAGCATCCCGATTTTAATCGCTCCACCACTGGCAGCCGTGCTTTCAGCTGCCAAGGCCCTAAGCTCTGGAATTCCCTCCCAAAACCGCTCCGCCTCTCTTTCCTCCATTTAAGACGCTCCTTAAAACCTACCTCTTTGACCAAGCTTCTGATCACCAGCCCTGATATCCCCATATAAGAACGTAAGAAATAGGAGCTGGAGTAGGCCATTCGGCCCTTTGAGCCTGCTCCACCATTCAATAAGATCATGGCTGATTCTTCTACCTCTACTCCACCCTCCACCATCCCGCACTATCCCCATATCCCTTAATATCCAAAAATCTATCGATCTCTGTAGCTCGGTGTCAAATTTTGTTTGATAAAGCTCCTTTGAAGCACCTTGGGACGTTTTATAATGTTAAAGGCGCTATATCAATGCAACTTGTTGAGAGAGTCAGCACCTTCAGGGGAGGGGAGGACAGAGCATCTTCAGGAGAGGGGGGAGAGAGTCCGCACCTTCAGGGGAGGTGGGAGAGAGTCCGCACCTTCAGGGGAGGGGGGAGAGAGTCCGCACCTTCAGGGGAGGGGGGAGAGAGTCCGCACCTTCAGGGGAGGGGGGAGAGAGTCCGCACCTTCAGGGGAGGGGGGAGAGAGTCCGCACCTTCAGGGGAGGGGGGAGAGAGTCCGCACCTTCAGGGGAGGGGGGAGAGTGTCGGCACCTTCAAGGGAGGGGGGGAAAGAGTCAGCACCTTCAAGAGAGGGGGGAGAGAGTCAGCACCTTCAAGGGAGGGGGGAGAGTCAGCACCTTCAGGGGAGGGGGGGGAGAGATTTATCACCTTCAGGGGAGTGGGGAGAGAGTCAGCACATTCAGGGGAGGGGGGAGAGAGTCAGTGCCTTCAGGGGAGTGGGGAGAGAGTCAGCACCTTCAGGGGAGGGGGAGAGAGTCAGTGCCTTCAGGGGAGGGGGGAGAGAGTCAGCACATTCAGGGGAGGGGGGAGAGAGTCAGTGCCTTCAGGGGAGTGGGGAGAGAGTCAGCACCTTCAGGGGAGGGGGGAGAGAGTCAGCACCTTCAGTGGAGGGGGAGAGAGTCAGCACCTTCAAGGGAGGGGGGAGAGAGTCAGCACCTTCAGGGGAGGGGGAGAGAGTCCGCACCTACAGGGGAGGGGGGAGAGAGTCCGCACCTACAGGGGAGGGGGAGAGTCAGCACCTTCAGGGGAGGGAGGAGAGAGTCAGCACCTTCAGGGGAGGGGGAGAGAGTCAGCACCTTCAGGGGAGGGGGCGAGTCATCACCTTCAGGGGAGGGGGAGAGAGTCAGCACCTTCAGGGGAGGGGGGGAGAGAGTCAGCACCTTCAGGGGAAGGGGAGAGTCATCACCTTCAGGGGAGGGGGAGAGAGTCAGCACCTTCAGGGGAGGGGCAGAGAGTCAGCACCTTCGGGGGAGGGGGAGAGAGTCAGCACCTTCAGGGGAGGGGGAGAGTCATCACCTTCAGGGGAGGGGGAGAGAGTCAGCACCTTCAGGGGAGGGGGAGAGAGTCAGCACCTTCAGGGGAGGGGGAGAGAGTCAGCACCTTCAGGGGAGGGGGAGAGTCATCACCTTCAGGGGAGGGGGAGAGAGTCAGCACCTTCAGGGGAGGGGGAGAGAGTCAGCACCTTCAGGGGAGGGGCAGAGAGTCAGCACCTTCGGGGGAGGGGGAGAGAGTCAGCACCTTCAGGGGAGGGGGAGAGAGTCAGCACCTTCAGGGGAGGGGGAGAGTCATCACCTTCAGGGGAGGGGGAGAGAGTCAGCACCTTCAGGGGAGGGGGAGAGAGTCAGCACCTTCAGGGGAGGGGGAGAGAGTCAGCACCTTCAGGGGAGGGGGAGAGTCAGCACCTTCAGGGGAGGGGGAGAGAGTCAGCACCTTCAGGGGAGGAGGAGAGTCATCACCTTCAGGGGAGGGGGAGAGAGTCATCACCTTCAGGGGAGGGGGAGAGTCAGCACCTTCAGGGGAGGGGGAGAGAGTCAGCACCTTCAGGGGAGGGGGGAGAGAGTCAGCACCTTCAGGGGAGGGGGAGAGAGTCAGCACCTTCAGGGGAGGGGGAGAGAGTCAGCACCTTCAGGGGAGGGGGAGAGAGTCAGCACCTTCAGGGGAGGGGGAGAGAGTCAGCACCTTCAGGGGAGTGGGAGAGTCAGCACCTTCAGGGGAGGGGGAGAGAGTCAGCACCTTCAGGGGAGGGGGAGAGAGTCAGCACCTTCAGGGGAGGGGGAGAGAGTCAGCACCTTCAGGGGAGTGGGAGAGTCAGCACCTTCAGGGGAGGGGGAGAGAGTCAGCACCTTCAGGGGAGTGGGGGGAGAGTCAGCACCTTCAGGAATGGAAGCGATAAGATTGGGGGGAAAATCTTTTTTTAATTCATTCACAGCCAGCATTCATTGCCTATCCCTAATTACCCTCGAATGTGGTGGTGAGCCGCCTTTTTGCATACAACTGAGTGGCTTGCTGGGGCATTTCAGAGGGCAGTTAAGAGTCAACCACATTGCTGTGGGTCTGGAGTCACATATAGACCAGACCAGGTAAGGACGGCAGATTTCCTTCCCTAAAGGACATTAGTGAACCAGATGGGTTTTTACGACAATCCGATAGTTTCATGTTTACCATTACTGATGCTAGCTTTTTATTCCAGATTTATTTAACTGAATTAAAATTCACCAGCTGCTGCGGTGGGATTCGAACTTATGTCTCTGGATCATTAGTCCAGGCCTGGATTATTAGTCCAATAAGATAACCACTATGCTACCATACCCATTAATTCCACCTCCTGGCAGCCAGTCAGTGATTTTGTAGAGACCGTGCAGGTCTGCTGCCCTCCCTGCCCAGAAATAATCCATGGGATGAAGTAGGGAGGGTGTACAGAGTAGAGGATATTGATGTGCATTGTAAAAAGTATAGAGGAATAACAGTGATGTGCATTTCCAATTTTTGTCCAGCCATATTGAAAGGTCTCAGCGAATGAGCTGACTATTGATGATATATAATGACCATCTACTGTGTCTGTTTACAGCCTGCCCGTGGAGCCTGTGCCCTGGAGCCTGGGCATATTGGGCCACCGAAAGGATCAAACGCCACAGGTAAAGAACCCAACAGGTAGTCGTAAACGTTAACACCCAAAATCTGGATTTGATTAGCCAGGTTAGCATTGCTCAAGTGTTGTGAGCACATGGTGCAATGGAGAAGGTGATGTTTTAGAACCAGTGTGGCGGAGACCACATAGGGACAATAACACAATGGCCCAGAAATTCGGGTCGGGGGCTTGCCGCGCGTGTAAGCCCCCGATATGCACTTACCCGACGCGCCGGCCGTTGAGCTTCGGGGACGCCTGGAATTGCTGTTTTAAAATGTTGACTCCCGGGCAGCGTCTGACATCACGCCGCCCAGGAGTGCAGCCAGCGCGAAGCCTGTAGCGCGCTGTGCAAGTGAGACACGCCCCTTGAGGTCTCAGTTTAATAGGACACGCCCCCAATGTTTCTCACAAGCTGCTAAGCATTTTTACATGCAAAGCAGCATTTTAAATAGGTTTTTGGTATTTTTATGAAGCTTTTGGTAACTTTTATAAACTTTTAAAACGTTTACATTATTTTGAAGAATCTGAAGTAGTTTTAAACAGAATTAAAGCAATTTAAAGACTTTTAAAAGCCCTAAAAGAATTTTTTTTATTCCATTTATTTATTTAGCAATGTCGTCGTCATATGTGTCTTCACACTGTTCCCTTTGGGGAACTGTATGAAGTGGTGGAAGGATTTATGGCCATGATTAACGCTCATTCCGTGACCGTAACCATCTTTGAACCAGCCATTAGGGTGGTTAGTCCTATGGCGGGAGGGTTTTACGGGCTCCCACAAGCTATACAAGGAGGGGGGGGCCACCCACACCCACAGACGCAAATATCCCACTGGATATCAACCCAGAATTTAGAGCCGGAGCTCCGACTCCACTTGCCGGGACTGTCTGGAGCGGGGTTCGAAACCCTACCCCGTCTGGCCCAGCGGCGGGGATCCTACCGCTACGCCAAAGGCCCAATCCGATTAGCAACGTGAAATGGCTGGAATGAGCACAATTCACGGCATTAAAAGAACTCACAATTGAACTGATGATGACCTCAGCAATCTCCTCAACGAGGTGGAGGCGCAGCGCCTGCTCATCATTGGTAATGAGAAGTCAAAGGCGCCGCAAAAAGGACAGATGATTGTTGTGTATGTAACCTGTTCCACCTTAAGAGAGCTTAAGCCTGTTCCACCTTAAGAGATGTACTACTTTCTCAGGCTGCTGTAGACGTAATACCGGGGGTGAACACACCGGTATATAAGTACGGTGCAGTAATCTTGTATTCAGAATAGTCCCTACCTCCAACCAGTAAAGACCTGTTTTATTGTTACTGATTAAGTCTGAGTATTAATTACTTGAACAACTCACAGACTTAACACTGGCGACGAGTCTGATTTGGACCCTGCGGCAGTCACTCCACGGCAGCTTCGTCCACAGCCAGGACGTTGCAGAGAGGTTTCCACCCTCTCCACCCCACTGGAAGACATCCTGACCTCGGAGCCTCCATCGGCGACCGTCAGCTTCTTCTCCAGCTTGGTGGTGGGTAAGCCGTTGTCTGAGCCGGGCAGCGACGCGACAGGCAGTCGACCGCGTTGGCCGCACGAACGGGGCTGGGGGAGCCGGAGGAATAGGGCGCGAGAGCCGCTTCGAGCGGGAGGCGTTTCAACAGAGCGATCGCATCTCCTGATAAGGGCCGAGAGCCGCGAGAGCGATCGCATCTCCAGATAAGGGCCGAGAGCCGCTTCGGTCGGGAGCCACTTTGCGATCCAGCGATCGCATCCGCTGATAAGGGCCGCACTCGGGCGATCGCGGCGAAGATAAGGGCCGCACTCGGGGGCTGAAGGGAGACGGCGTCGGGGGGACGGGTGAAGACCGCCAAGCGCGGGAAAACCGCCATTTTGTGGGCGGAGGACGACGGCAAGAGCAGGAAGCCGCCATCTTGGATAGCAGTAAAAAAAAAAAAATCTGAGAAATTGCAAATCTGATAAAGTACTACAATGCCTAAACACGGGAATATTAGCAACTTTGATAGTGACATCGAAGATTGGGCCATATATGTTGAACGAGTTAAAAATTATTGTAAGGCCAATAAAATTCGTGAGGCTGATAAAGCACTAACATTATTAAATTTAATGGGTGCGAAGACATACGGGCAATTGAAACACCTGTTATCACCAGATGAACCGGCGGATAAGACGTTCGATGAGATTGTTACTGTCCTGAAAGATCATCTAAACCCCACGCCGCTGATGCTAGCGGAACGATTTAAATTTTACGACAGAAGGCAGCTACAGCATGAAAGCAATGCTGAATATTTGCTGGAATTGCGTAAATTAGCGAAATATTGCCAGTTTGGAACGGGACTGACAGATGCACTACGAGACAAATTTGTGTGTGGTTTATTTAAACAAGATACACAAAAGCGACTGCTCGAGGAGAATGAGCTGACGCTTGAGAAGGCGGTCACTATGGCAGCAGCACACGAAGCCGCAGCGAGAGGCACGGCAGTAATGCAGCTACGGTCACCGGAGCTCAGTGCACACAAATTGGGTGTGAGTTCTGGCAAATGTTATCGTTGTGGAAAGACAACGCATGATCAGAGCCAGTGTTGGTTTAAAAACCGAGAATGTAGAACTTGTGGTAGGCTTGGACATATAGCTAGAGTATGCAGGTCAGGGAAGAAGACCAGCAACAAGAAGTCACCGCAAGGAAAATACGCAAAAGTACACAAGGTGGCCGAACAGGAGTCCGATTCAGACGCTAGCAGTAATGAACTGGCTGGCTTAAGCAGTATTGAACTGGCTAGCTTAAGGGTACTCAACGATGGTAAGGGTGCAGACCTCCAGACAATTTGGGTTACTCTTCAGATAGAAGGAGTCCAAGTAAAAATGGAATTGGACACTGGATCGGCATTGTCGGTCATGAATAAGAAAGATTACAGAAGGTTATTCCAACATATTCCCCTACAGGATACGGAGATTATATTGACAACCTACACGGGGCAGAGAGTGTACCCCATCGGGACAATAAAGGTTGCAGTGGCCAACAAGGGCGAAGGAAGTCAAATAATGGACTTATATGTGCTACTGGAGGGAGGTCCACCACTACTAGGCCGGGAGTGGTTTAGAAACATAAATATGGACTGGCATTCGCTAAAAGCCATAAAGAGTGAGAACTCGGTGCAGATAATCAGCCCAGACTCTAGAACTGATGATGGTAAGACCAACCCATGTGCAAAAGATAAAGTTTCAGCACAGAATTCCACTGAGCAACAACAACATAGTTTAACAGAGAATTCTGAGTCTGTCAAGTCTACTGATATGCACATTTTTGAGGGACACTGGGCTCGAACTCAACTCCATTTCAAACTACAACAGCAATTAGAACAAATGATTCGCCGTTTTGAGCAAGAGATGAATGAAATAAAAAAGTTCTTTGTTACAGAGTGGGAGAATCTGGAAAGGCAACAGAAGCAACTGATGGAGAAAATGGAGCAGGAGCACACCAACCATCTGCGCGAGGAGGCCGAACGAATCAAAGCTGATTCAGGTTCTGAAGGTACGTGCCATAATCTGGTGTCAGAAGAGTTAACGGTCAGCCAACTCCTTCATATGCTGAGGGACAAGACTCTGAAATGGGAAAAACTTGAACACGAGCTGCGATCTTCAAAGGAAAAGGGTTCGGAGCTCTCAAAAGTCATTGAGATGGCTGATGTGACGACACAGACTGAAATGACTGCAACAGAGCAGCCATTGGATGCCAAAAGTACGCTGACTCACGTCAATGTAGAACAACAGACCGCTGAAACAGGTGCTCCAGTAGAGGGATTGCATAGTCCGATCAATCAATCTCCAAAGGAAGTTGAAGTATTAAAATCACAAATGAGGTCACTAGTAAACGACTTGCTGAAAGCCCAGAAAAAGCTGGATGCAGAGGTACACATGAAGAAGTCTCTTCAGGAAAGATGTCTGGATTTGGAACAAGAGCTGGCTAACGTCCAGCTGGGTATGGAGGAAATAGACGACCCTCTCACTGGTCTAGCTCAGGACGACACCGAATATTACCATGACCTGGTGGACGACACCGAATATTACGATGTCCTGTCCTGCCCAGCTTGTAACTTCGACTCCCAAAGTGCAGAAATCATGGAGGAGCACCAAAAGTCTACGGAACATCGGGAGAAGCTGGCTCTACGACGGAAACAGGAGGAAGAGAAGGAGGAACTGCGCATGCAGCTGGCAGCTGTGGCAGCTGACAATGGAGCCCAGAGAGTCTCCAAGAAGCAGAAAAGGAAAAGGAAAAACAGAAGATGACCCATCTGAACCATTATCACCTCTACCAGATCACACACGTGGTCCCTCCGAACGGAGCCAAATCAGTTCGGAAGTTCAAGCTGTTAAATCCATGAAAGGACTATTGAATGAGTAACGTGAACCAACTACACCACAGAGATTGAATCTGTGAACTGTTTTCCGCAGAGACTGAATCTGTGATATGTTACGTTAAACATGAAGTTATATATGTATGTATGTTATTACGTTATGTTAAATGGGGGGATGACTATAAAGCTAAGAAGGGAGGAGTGTTGTGTATGTAACCTGTTCCACCTTAAGAGAGCTTAAGCCTGTTCCACCTTAAGAGATGTACTACTTTCTCAGGCTGCTGTAGACGTAATACCGGGGGTGAACACACCGGTATATAAGCACTGTGCAGTAATCTTGTATTCAGAATAGTCCCTACCTCCAACCAGTAAAGACCTGTTTTATTGTTACTGATTAAGTCTGAGTATTAATTACTTGAACAACTCACAGACTTAACAATGATAGCTTGGTCTTTCAAGTGGCAGCATAGGGCTCCAGTCACGGGGAGGGAAAAGGCGCAGGAAACGTATGGGCGTCACCTTTTGCGCGGAGTGGGCCTTTTGCGTAGCGGTAAGCATCCCCGCCGCTGGGCCAGAAGGAGTAGGGTTTCGAACCCCGCTCCAGACAGTCCCGGCAAGTGGAGTCGGAGCTCCAACTATAAATTCTGGGTGGACATCCAGCGGGATACTTGCGTCCGCGGGTGTGGGTGGCCCCCCCCCCCCTCAGATGGGTTGTGGGAGCCTGTAAAACCCTCACGCCATAGGACTAACCACCCTAATGGCTGGTATGAAGATGGTTATGGTCACGGAAGGAGTGTTAACGTGGCCAGAAATCCTTCCACCACTTCATACAGTTCCCGAAAGGGAACAGTGTGAGGATACGTACGACGATGACCTCTTGCGCAATGCACCTCCTTGGACCCTCAGTCGCAGATGCGAGGGGGCAAATCGTGCAATTGTTAAATTTTTCATTTTATTGACATGTAAAATGTTGGCCCAGTAATTCCCATCCAAACGCGCGAGTACGGTCGGGGTACTTACGCGTCTGGCCGGAGGAAATGCCGGTTTTCAGCATGCACAGCGTATGCGGGGAAAACCGGCATTTCCTGTCCTCTGAACGAAGGGGTTCAGAGGCAGAACGCGTGCGACTGTACAGGCAGCGCGTGCGCAGTAAAATTCGCCGCTTTCATTCATGCTTTCAGTGAGGTCAAGTCCTTACAACTTACACATGAAAAAAGCATGAGTACAGTTGCTCCAGAGGCTGCGGAGGAAGATATTTCTTATCGTGGAGCTTCTGAAAGGCAATATTTTTGTTTGGGAAAGGGAGGAAAGTTATTTTAAGAAATGCTGAGGTAAGTTTTAAAGTTTATTTTTGTTTTTTAAAACGGGTTTTCAGTACTGTAGGTAGAAGGATCAATTGTGGCTATGTGAATTGAATTTGCTGTGTTTATTAAATGTGAAAATGACTCCAACATTTTTAAGAAAGAAACTTTTCATCAGTAATATATTCTTTTAAGTAATTATGTATGTATGTCTGTATATATTCCTTTGCGTGTATGTATATATTCCTTTACTTATGTGTATGAATGTATGTATTTAATTATGACTTTCAGAGAAAGTATCTTATTGGAAAATCATAATTAAAAACATACATTCATACACATAAGTAAAGGAATATAAAACATACATACATATACGTAAAGGAATATATGCGGACACACATACATAATTACTTATTACTGATGAAAAGTTTCTTTCTTAAAAGTGTTGGAAATGTTACATTACTCATTTTAGAACACTCATTCTCACATTCAATTCACACAGCCACAATTGCTCCTTCTACCTACCGTACTGAAAACCCGTTTAAAAAAAAAAATTTAAACTTTAAAACTTACCTCAGCATTTCTTAAAATAACTTTCCTCCCTTTCCCAAACAAAAATACTGCCTTTCAGAAGCTCCACGATAAAATATATCTTCCTCTGCAGCCTTGGAGCAACTTTACACATGCTTTTTTCAAGTGTAACTTGTAAGGACTTACCCTCACTGAATCCATGAATGAAATCGACGAAGTTCACTGCGCAAGCGCTGCCTGTGCAGTCGCACGCGCTGTGCCTCTGAACCCCTTCGTTCAGAGGACTGGAAATGCCGGTTTTCCCCGCATGCGCTGTGCATGCTGAACACGGGCGTTTCCTCCGGCCAGACGCGTGAGTACCCCGACCGTACTCACGCGTTCAGAGAGGAATTACTTGGCCAATGTATAGCCAGTGCTGTTATGTGTACCTAAACACAATTCACTTTGTATAGCAATGTTGTGATATGTACATGCTGGGTTGGGTTATTGGTGCAGGGTCCCTTTAAGAGCGTCGGGAACGTGATGACGTCGGTTGCGTGATGACATCATAGCCCCTGCACGGGGCTGAGCCTTCAGACCTCGTGGAGGTTGATTAAAGTAAGACACGTTTTGTTTTTGCTTAAAGAAAAGTCTCAGCCTGTTGATTTCTATCGACTCCAACACCAGTGCCCTTGCCAGTGATGACTCGGCTGGGGGCGGGAGGGGGTTCTGTCTTTGTATTACGCAGCACAGCATGTCTGATTTTCTACACATCTCTATTTATGTTTCTACCTCTCCTGTTTTGTTTCTGTCTTATTTTCTCTCCTCGTGATTTTCTCTCCTCTGAAGTACTGAATGAGTGCTTTACATCTGTCTTCACCGGAGAAGAGGATGCTGCCAATGTTGCAGTAAAGGAGGAGGCAGTCGCAATATTGGATAGGATAAAAATAGATAAAGAGGAGGTACTTTAAAGGTTGGCAGTCCTCAAAGTAGACTAGTCACCCGGTCCGGATGGGATGCATCCGAGGTTACTGAGGAAAATAAGGGTAGAAATTGCGGATCCTCTGGCCAAAATCTTCCAATCCTCCTTGGATATGAGGGTGGTGCCAGAGGACTGGAACATTGCAAATGTTATACCCCTGTTTAAAAATGGGGAGAGGAATAAACCCAGCAATTTCAGGCCATTCAGTGGTGGGGAAACTTTTGGAGACAATAATTCGGGACAAAATTAATTGTCACTTGGAAAAGTATGGGTTAATAGCACGGATTTGTTAAAGGCAAATCGTGTTTGACTAACTTGATTGAGTTCTTTGATGAAGTAATGGGGAGGGTTGATGAGGGTAATGTGGTTTATGTGTAGATGGACTTTCAAAAGGCATTTGACAAAGTACTGCATAATAGACTTGTTAGAAAAATTGAAGCCCATGGGATTAAAGGGACATGGCAGCATAGACACAAAATTGTCTAAGGGTAGAAAGCAGAGAGTAGTGGTGAATGGTTGTTCAGACCGGAGGGAAGTGTACAGTGGTGTTCCCCAGGGTTCGGTATTAAGACCACTGCTCTTTTTGATATAATGACCTGGACTTGGGTATACAGGGCATAATTTCAAAGTCTGCAGATGATACGAAACTCGAAAATGTAGTAAACAATGAAGAGGATAGTAACAGAATTCAGGAAGACACAGACTGGTGAAATGGGCAGACACATGGCAGATGAAATTTAACACAGAGAAGTGTGAAGTTGTAGGAACGGAGGTTCCTATCTGAATAAGGTATTCGACTCGATGAATCAAATCAACAGGTTTTAATGAACAACGAAGTTAACAGGAAAACTACAGGAGAAACAGTACACAGGTCTAATCAGCTTGCTGGGCACTCGACGACTGCTGGAAGATTCTGGAAGCTGACGTCATCGCGTTCTTCGCACCACTGGCGGTCACGTGATCGGCGTCATGACGTCATCACGTGGAGTGCAGGACAGTACAATACAGTACAGTTAACAGGCAGTTTAAAGGTGCAGTCCGCGGCTGCACTACACTGTAGTTAAAGGGATTATTACTAATTGTTCTGAGACCCTTGGTGGCTCCGTCACAGGCCCCCCCCCAGAATCCACTTTAACGGACATTGTCAACCGAGCAGGAGGTTTAATGATCCTGGCCGAACGGCGACGAAACTCAGGCAGCGGAAACGGAGCGTTGGTAGACGAACCAGTGCTGGGTTGCGGCAGAAGCGGCGTCTTGGGGGGGGGCAGAAACGGTAGTCAGAGGTGCAGGCGCGGCTGAGGCCGAACCAGGCTGTTCGACGGTGGGCTGGTGCACGGCTGGTCTGGCGGTCAACGGCGGTTGGCCGCAGCGAGGCGGCTGGGCAGCCACGACAGGCTCACTCCGATCTAGGTGGGCTGGTTTAAGCCGGTCGATAGAGATGGTGTCGGACTTGCCACCGACTTTGACTGAAAAACTTTTCCCCTGATGAGATGACACGAAACGGTCCGGTATACGGCGGCTTGAGCGGGTCTCTGTGCCCATCCTGTCTAATAAAGACATAGTCCGAACTCATGAGTTCTGTCGGGACATGAGGCCTCTGCAGGTCATGATGCGAGGTTGGGATAGGCAGAAAATTCCTGGCCGCCTCCTGATGAAGTAGGAGCTGTTGAGCTGCAGACCATGGTTCGTTGTGTGGAGGGAGAAAGTCACCTGGCACTCTTGAGTGTCCGACCATAAACCAGCTCAGCCGATGAAGACTGGAGATCCTCCTTTGGGGCTGTCCGGAGGCCTAGCATCACCCATGGGAGCCTGTCCACCGAGTTGGGTCCCCTCAAGCTGGCACGGAGGGATGCTTTGAGAGACCGATGGAACCTTTCACACAGACCATTCGCCTGCGGATGGTACGCGGTGGTACGGTGCAGCTTGGTACCCAGGCCTTGTGCCACTACGTTCCACAGCTCTGATGTGAATTGTGGACCACGGTCCGAGGAGATGTCAGATGGCACCCCGAACCGAGCCACCCACGACGAAAGAAACGCCCTGGCGACGTCTGCTGCACTGGTAGCGGCCAAGGGAATCGCCTCTGGCCACTTGGTGGTCCGGTCTACCACCATCAGGAGGTGTGTGAATCCTCGTGACCCGGGAAGGGGACCTACTAAGTCCACGTGAATGTGGTCGAAGCGGCGCTCAGGCACCAGGAAGTTGGCCACCGGAGCCTTGACGTGACGGTGGACTTTGGATTTTTGACATTCGACGCAATTGTTTGTCCGGTCCCGGACGTCCAAATGCATGCCTTTCCAAACAAATTTGCGGGACATGAGCCGTTGAGAAGACCGCATCCCTGGGTGAGATAACCCGTGGATTGCCTGGAATACTTTCTTGCGCCATTCGACCGGCACAATGGGCCGGGGCACTCCCATGGATGTGTCGCACAAGAGCGTGGTTCCTGTCGCTTGAAACGGCACGTCTGCAACCTGCCAACTGGAAGGCGTGGTCCTAAACGCTTGTACCTCTGGGTCTGCCAGTTGATCCTCTGCCAGTCCGACAAAATCGATGCCCAGGTGGACTGCCTGGACTGGAGCCCGGGAAAGGCAATCTGCCACGAGATTATCCTTGCCTGACACGTGCCGCAAATCCGTTGTGAATTCGGATATAAACGTGAGGTGGCGCTGCTGCCGAGCTGACCAAGGTTCCGCCGTTTTGGCCATGGCGAAGATGAGCGGCTTGTGGTCCACGAATGCAGTGAACGGACGGCCTTCTAGAAGGAAACGGAAATGCCGGATGGCCAAAAACAGGGCTAGCAACTCTGTCAAAAGTGCTATACTTTCGCTCGTTCTTGCGCAGTTGGCGGCTGAAAAAGGCTAATGGCTGCCAACTCCCGTCGACCCACTGCTCTTGAACTGCTCCGATGGCGTAGTCGGAGGCATCCGTAGTGAGGGCAACAGTCGCGCCCGGGAGTGGGTGTGCGAGCATAGTTGCATCTGCCAATGCCGCCTTGGTATGGCGGAACACCTGGTCCATTTGCGGTGTCCAAGTGAGAACATCCTTGCCCGACTTTCCTTTTAGTGCTTCGTACAGAGGTTGCATTAACCGGGCCGCCTTGGGGACGAAACGATGATAAAAATTTACCATCCCCAAGAACTCTTGCAGGGCTTTGACTGTGTGAGGCCGTGGGAATGCGGTAACTGCCTCTACCTTGGTGGCTAGCGGGACGGCGCCTTCCGGGGTAATCCTGTGTCCCAGGAAATCAATACTGGATACTCCAAACGTGCATTTGGCGGGATTGACAATAAGGCCGTGTTGGCTGAGCCGGGCGAAAAGTGTGCGTGAATGGGCCATGTGGTCTGTCGTATCCTTGCTGGCTATTAGGATGTCGTCCAAATACACAAAAATGAAGGGCAGATCCCGTAAGACAGAGTCCATCAACCGCTGGAATGCTTGAGCTGCGTTTTTCAGACCGAACGGCATGCGGAGGAACTCAAACAGGCCGAACGGAGTGATGACTGCCGTTTTGGGGACGTCTGGAGGGTGCACCGGAACTTGGTGGTATCCACGAACGAGATCCACTTTAGAAAATATAGAGTTGCCAGCCAGATGTGCCAAAAAATCTTGGATGTGGGGAATAGGATACCTGTCCGGTGTCGTGGCGTCGTTTAAGCGTCTGTAATCCCCGCAAGGTCGCCATCCGCCGCCTGGTTTGGGTACTATATGCAGTGGGGAGGACCAAGGGCTGTCCGAGCGACGGATGATCCCGAGGTGCTCCATGGTCTGGAACGCAGCCTTTGCGGCTGCCGGCTTTTAATCGCCGCGCCTGAGCGTAAACGGGTGCTCCGGTCGTGGAGATATGGTGCGCCACCCCGTGCCGTGTGACTGCAGCCGAAAAGGTAGGCCTGGTGAGCTCCGGGAATTCGCCAAGCAAGCGCGTAAACCCGTCTTGCGACGGAACCGCACAGGCCACCGACCAGGACACGGCGGTGCTGCGGTGGCAGGGCACTGCGTGGAAAGTGGACGCATTAATGAGTGTTGGACGTCGACCAGCACACCGTTGGCACAGAAAAAATCAGCTCCCAGGATGGCCTGAGACCTTAGCTGTAATAAAGTCGCAGACAAAACGTTGACCGGCGAAGGTTTTACTGTCCGTTTACCGAACGTACGCATGGCAGCGCCGTTTATTGCCACGAGGGAAGGCCCATGGCTGCCGGATAGTAGGTCCAGCTTTGAAGCTGGCAGGATGCTGCACTGGGAACCAGTGTCGTACAGGAATCGTCGGCCCGTAACGGAATCTGTAACGTAAATGAGTTTGCCCGCTGAGCCCACCGCCATAGCTAACATGCCGTGCTTTTCAGACCTTGTCGTCCGTCCGGGAGGGCGCGGGCTTGTTGGAGTTTGTTTTTTTTCTTGAGGGAAGCTGCAAGGAGGCCGGCAGCATCGAGCTTTGGCGCCGAAACGGGCGTGGTATGCGCACCATCCTGCTGGGGGAGGGCTGGGCTTCACTTGTGTGGGGGAAAGGTGCCACGTGGCTGCACAACATTGCTGAGTTACAGTAAATATCTTGTCTGCCTCTGCAGCGAGTTCAGCACCGTCTGTGATGGCAGTGTTGGCCAAGGCTGCCTGAACCGGTTCGGGTAGCTGGCAGAGGAAAAGCTCACGGAATAAAAAGCATTGGGGTTCCACACCCAACAGCGTGAGCATTTGACTCATCAGTTCTGACAGTTTTGAGTCCCCGAGGCCGGGCATGGAAATAAACTTGCGTGCACGCTCCGACTTATTAAGATCAAATACCTGTAGCAAACGGGCTTTAAGCGCTTCGTACTTGCCCTCCTCCGGTGGGCTGCCAAGGAGGCTGAAGACCCGTGAGGCCGTGGCACTGTCGAGAACGGAAACCACATAATAATAACGGGTCGAATCCGCTGTGACCTCCCGGAGAGCGAACTGTGCTTCTGCCTGGAAAAACCATGCTGCTGGCTGCTGTTCCCAGAACTGCGGCAGTTTAAGGGCGACGGCGTTCGTGTTCATCCTCGACGAAAGTTGTCCGACGAGATCGGGGTCACCAATGTAGGAACGGAGGTTCCTATCTGAATAAAGGTATTCGACTCGATGAATCAAATCAACAGGTTTTAATGAACAACGAAGTTAACAGGAAAACTACAGGAGAAACAGTACACAGGTCTAATCAGCTTGCTGGGCACTCGACGACTGCTGGAAGATTCTGGAAGCTGACGTCATCGCGTTCTTCGCGCCACTGGCGATCACGTGATTGGCGTCATCACGTCATCACGTGGAGTGCAGGACAGCACAATACAGTACAGTTAACAGGCAGTTTAAAGGTGCAGTCCGCGGCTGCACCACACTGTAGTTAAAGGGATTATTACTAATTGTTCTGAGACCCTTGGTGGCTCCGCCACTGTAATGAAATCTGTTTGTCTTGATCCTGTATTCGTTTTGCACTCATGTATATTACCCTCCCCCACTGTGTATAGTTTCACTTCCTCTTTCCCGACTAACCTGGGAGGTTCCAGGTCTTGGCTCTTGGCTCCGCCCCTGACTTCTCTTACATAAAGATCCCAGGATCTGTATGACTCATTCCTGTGAACCAGTCGGCGTGTTGAGATGTTAGCTCTGATCTTAGTGATTAAAAGCCAACTTGTTTAAGTCTATAACTTCTAGTTTTGTGGTTATTGAAGGCCCATCAATTTTAATCACTAAAGAATACTAGGATGATTCGACTCCTAAAACCAGAGCATCTGGACTTGGATCCACATTCTGCTGAAGCATCAAATCAATTTGGATACTGGCTCAAATGCTTCGAACTCTTCGCGGGGGCCTCATCCGCTAGCGAGGTAGATAAACTGAGTCTACTGACTACTCGCCTAAGTCATCGGATTTATTCGTTCATCCGGGACGCCACCTCTTACACGGAGGCCATCACTATCCTGAAGGCCCAATACCAGAGGCCGGTAAACGAAGTGTACGCCAGACATCTGCTGGCTACACGCAGGCAGCGACCAGAGGAATCAATGGACGATTTCTTACAGGGCCTAAAGGACCTGGTCCAGGACTGTAACTGCAAGGCCGTGACGGCCAACGCGTACTCTGACGAATTGGTCCGCGATTCCTTCATCGCGGGCCTCAAATCGAATTATATCCGGCAGAGACTGCTGGAGAAAGAGGTCCTGGACTTAAAAAAGGCGGTGGCCACTGCGCGATCGCTGGACGTGGCACAGAAAAACTCTGACTCTTATTCTTCCGGCCATGCGGCCCTCACCGCCTCATGTGCGCCGAGGGGGATCAGCCATCTTCCCCATCCAGGTCTCAGACCAGCTCTACGCCGCCGGAGTCCCCACACAGAAGTTCACCCAGGAGTCCTACTACAGCGGCAATGTCTCGAGGCCCGAAATGCTACTTCTGCGGCCAGGCCAAGCACCCCAGACAACGATGCCCAGCGAAGGACGCTACATGCTTCAAATGTAAGAAAAAGGGGCATTTTAGCAAAGTCTGCAGGGGGAATCCGATTTCCAACTCCGTCACCGCCTCGTGCGGGCCACCATCTTGGGATCCGCCATCTTTTCCCGACTCAACGGCCGCCCAGGGCCCAACAGTGGCTTCGATCACGGTGGATCAATCCAGGCCACACCCGTTGACGAAATCCATGATGGACATACAGGTAAACGGTAATTTAACGAAATGTTTAATTGACTGTGGGAGTACCGAGAGTTTTATCCACCCTAGCCTGGTACGGCGGCACTCATTAACGGTAACCCCTACACGGAGCAGAATTGCTACGGCTGCTAAGCCCCACACTTCGGACATTTTGGGCTACTGTGTGGTAACACTGACTGTAAAAGGTACGGACTACAAGGATTTTAAACTCCTCGTGATGCCAGAACTCTGTGTTAATGTAATCTTGGGCCTGGACTTCCAGTGCCACCACGAAAGTGTCACGCTAGCATATGGCGGGTCCCAGCCGCCACTCACAGTCTGTGGCCTATCAACCTTAAAAATCAGCCCGCCCTCTTTATTCGCTAATCTCGCTCCGAACTGTAGGCCCATAGCGACCAAAGGTAGACGGTACAGTCTGGAAGACAGACACTTTATCAAGGTGGAAGTGGACAGACTCCTGCGGGAAGGCATTATTGAATGCAGTACCAGCCCGTGGCGTGCCCAAGTAGTCATAGTTAAAAATAGCAAAAAGAAACGGATGGTAATTGACTACAGCCAGACTGTTAATATTTATACCCAGCTGGACGCCTACCCTTTACCCCGCATATCAGAAATGGTCAACCAGATTGCGCAATACCGAGTCTTCTCGACTATCGACCTCAAATCCGCGTATCACCAGCTCCCCATTAGAACGGAGGACCGCCCATACACCGCCTTCGAGGCGAACGGGCGCCGCTACCATTTTCTCAGAGTGCCCTTCGGGGTAACAAATGGGGTCTCGGTCTTCCAACGTGAGATGGACCGCATGGTTGACGAGAATAAACTACAAGCTACCTACCCCTATCTGGACAATGTCACTATCTGCGGGCACAACCAGCAAGACCACGATCTAAATCTTGCGAGATTTTTAAAAACTGCCCTAAAGCTGAATCTAACCTACAATGAAGACAAATGTGTCTTCAACACAACCCGTCTCTGTATCCTCGGCTGTGTGGTGGAAGATGGGGTAATTGGACCGGACCCTGACCGATTACGCCCCCTAAAGGAACTGCCCCTGCCACACAATCCCAAAGCTTTAAAAAGGTGCCTGGGATTTTTTTCGTATTATGCCCAATTACTCTGATAAGGCCCGACCCCTCATTAAATCGACGTCCTTCCCACTATCAGCTGAAGCTCGGGAGGCTTTCACCAGTATTAAACAGGACATTGAAAGGGCTGCAGTGTGTGCAGTGGACGAATGCATTCCCTTTCAAGTCGAAAGCGATGCGTCAGACTTTGCCTTAGCTGCGACCCTCAATCAGGCTGGGAGACCTGTGGCCTTCTTCTCCCGAACCCTTCAGGGACCTGAAATCAGGCACTCTTCTGTCGAGAAGGAGGCACAGGCTATAGTGGAGGCAGTGCGGCACTGGAGACACTACCTAGCCGGCAAACGTTTCACCCTGCTCACCGACCAGCGGTCGGTGGCTTTCATGTTTAATAACAAACAAAGGGGGAAAATCAAGAATGACAAAATACTCAGGTGGAGGATCGAACTATCCACGTTCGACTATGATATTATGTACAGGCCGGGAGCCCTTAATGAACCCCCAGATGCCCTATCGCGGGGAATGTGTGCCAGCATTCATACGGACAAATTACAGGGTCTCCACAACGACCTCTGTCACCTAGGGGTCACCTGACTATACCATTTTATAAAGTCCCGCAATCTGCCCCACTCCATCGAGGAGGTCAGGGCAATGACCAGAGCCTGCCGCATCTGTGCGGAATGCAAGCCTCGTTTCTACAGGCCTGACCGTGCACACCTTATCAAAGCCACACGGCCATTCGAGCGCCTAAGTCTGGACTTCAAGGGACCCCTTCCCTCTGCCGACCGTAACGTATACTTCCTCAATATCATTGATGAATATTCCCGCTTCCCCTTCGCCATTCCCTGCCCAGACATGACCAGTGCCACGGTCATCAAGTGTCTCTGTAATCTATTCTGCCTGTTTGGCATGCCGAACTACGTACACAGCGATAGGGGGACGTCATTCATGAGTGACGAGCTGCGCCAGTTCTTGCTCTCGAAGGGGATAGCCACTAGCAGAACCACTAGCTACAACCCCCGGGGTAATGGGCAAGTGGAAAGGGAGAATGCTACTGTTTGGAAGGCTGTCACGTTAGCCTTAAATTCAAAAGGCCTTCCGACCTCCCGCTGGCAGGAAGTCCTCCCAGACGTGCTCCACTCCATAAGGTCTCTGTTATGTACTGCCACTAACGCTACCCCTCACGAAAAGATGTTTGTTTTCCCCCGGAAATCCACCTCGGGCATATCTCTACCCATGTGGCTGACGTCTCCGGGGACAGTACTATTGCGGAAGCACGTGAGAAGCCATAAAACGGACCCCCTTGTGGAAAAGGTACAGCTCCTCCATGCAAACCCTCAGTGCGCCTATATCGAATACTCTGACGGGCGAGAGGACACTGTTTCCATAAAAGACCTCGCTCCCTCGGGGAGCGGAGAGAACGATGGGAGACTACCCGATGAAGACCTACACTACAAAGAGACAGGACGCCCAGAGGTATCAATACCCAACTTTAACCTGGAGGACACTGCAGATAACCTGGAAGACACTGCGGAGGCCCGGACAGCGGAGGAACCAGAATCCACTCCCCTGGAGGCACCCCAACCGGCTTTGCGCCGATCACTGAGAACTGCAAAACCTCCTGACAGACTCACTTATACCAACTTTTAAGAAACATCACCCCGATGGACTAAATCTATCGAAGGGGTGAATGTAATGAAATCTGTTTGTCTTGATCCTGTATTCGTTTTACACTCATGTATATTACCCTCCCCCACTGTGTATAGTTTCACTTCCTCTTTCCCGACTAACCTGGAAGGTTCCAGGTCTTGGCTCTTGGCTCCGCCCCTGACTTCTCTTACATAAAGATCCCAGGATCTGTATGACTCATTCCTGTGAACCAGTCGGCGTGTTGAGATGTTAGCTCTGATCTTAGGGATTAAAAGCCAACTTGTTTAAGTCTATAACTTCTAGTTTTGTGGTTATTGAAGGCCCATCAGCCACAAAGTGATACATTTTGGTCGGAAAAATGAGAGGCAATATTAACTGAATGGTGCCATTTTAAAAGTGTGTACACAAATCATTGAAGGTAGCAGGACAAGTTCAGAAGGCTGTTAAAAAACATACGAGACCCTTGGCTTTAATAACAGAGGTATAGTGTACAAAAACAAGAGAGTTATGCTAAACCTTTATAAAACACTAGTTCAGCCTCAGCTGGAGTATTGTGTTCAATTGTGGGCGCTGCACTTTAGGAATGATGTCGAGGCCTTGGAGAGGATGCAGAGGAGATTTACTAGAATAGTACCAGGGATGAGGGACTTCAGTTATGTGGAGAGACTGGAGGAGCTGGGGTTGTTCTTATAACAGAGAAGCTTAAGAGGAGATTTTATAGAGGTGTTCAAAATCGTGAATAATTTTGATAGAGTAAATAAGGAGAAATTGTTTCCAGTGACAGTAGGACCGGTAACCAGAGGAGACCTATGAGGAGAGACTATGTAGTTTAGGGATGTACACACTGGAGTTTAGAAGATTGAGAGGGGACCTCATAGAAGTGTATAAAATTCTGACAGGTCTAGACAGACTGGATGCAGAAGGAATGTTTCCCTTGGCGGGTGAGAACAGAACTAGAGGACATAATTTAAGGATAAGGGCTAGACCATTTAGGACAGAGATGAGGGGGAATTTCTTCACTCAGAGAGTGGTGAACCTGTGGAACTCATTGCCACAGAGGGCAGTGTACGCCAGCTCATTAAATATATTTAAGAGGGAATTAGATATATTTCTACGGGCAAAAGGGGTTAAGGGTTACGGAGAGAAGGCGGGGACGGGATACTGAATTAAAGGATCAGCCATGATCTCATTGAATGGCGGAGCAGGCACGAAGGGCCGAATGGCCTACTCCTGCTCCTATCTTCTATGTATCTATGTATCTATGACACAGATTTAAGGTGATTGGAAAAAGAACTAGAGGCGAGATAAGGAGACCTTTTTTTTACACAGCGAGTTGTTGAGATATAGAATGCCCCCTGAAAGAGCGTGGAAGCTAGGTACGGTAGCAAAGTGGTTAAATTACTGGACTAGTAATCCAGAGACCTGGACTAATAATCCGGAGACATGAGTTCAAATCCCACCACGGCAGTTAATTAGTTAATTAAATAAATATGGAATAAGAAGCTAGAATCAGTAATGAAACTACAGGATTGCCGTAAAAACCCATCTGGTTTACTAATGTTCTTTAGGGAAGGAAATCTGCCATCCTTGCCCAGTCTCTGGGCTATATGTGACTCCACAGCAATGTGGTTGACTTTTAACTGCCCTCTGAAATGGCCTAGCAAGCCACTCTGTTGTATCAAACCGCTATGAAAACTATAATGAGAATAAAACTGGACGGACCACTCAGCGGAGACCTGGGCACCAGATTTGGACACGACAAAGGCACACCCAGCCCAGTTGACCCTGTAAAGTCCTCCTCACTAACATCTGGGGACTTGTGCCAAAATTGGGAGAGTTGTCCCACAGACTAGTCAAGCAACAGCCTGACATGCTCTCAGAATCATAACTTTCAGCTAACGTCCCAGACTTCTCCATCACTATCCCTGGGTATGTCCTATCCCACCAGCAGGACAGACCCACCAGAGGGGGCGGTACAGTAGTATACAGCTAAGGGACTTTATCAAATGCCTTTTGGAAGTCCATATAAATAACATCCATAGACATTCCCCTGTCCACTACTTTTGTCACCTCTTCAAAAAATTCAATCAGGTTCGTCAGGCACGACCTACCTTTCACAAATCCATGCTGGCTCTCTCTGATCAGCTGAACATTTTCAAGTTTCCTTGGGGTACGGTAGCACAGTGGTTATGTTACTGGACTACTAATCCAGAGGCCTGGACTAAAACTGAATTTAAATTCAGTTAATTAAATAAATCTGGAATAAAAAGCTAGTATCAGTAATGGTAACCATGAAACTGTCATTAAAAACCCATCTGGTTCGCAAATTGGCTGTCGCGTTTCCCACATTACAACAGTGGCTACACTCCAAAAGTACTTCATTGGCTGTAAAGCGCTTTGAGATGTCCGGTGGTCGTGGAAGGCGCTGTATAAATGCAAGTCTTTTTTAATGTCCTTTAGGGTAGGAAATCTGCTGTCCTTATCTGGCCTGGCCTATATGTGACTCCACAGCAATGTGGAGTGATGACTCTTAACTGCCCTCTGAAATGGCCTAGCAAGCCACTTATTCAAGAAGGAGGCTCACCACCTTTGAGGGAAATTAGGGATGGGTAATGAATGCTGGCCTTGCCGGTGACGCCCACATCATGTGAATTAATTTAAAAATAACTCTCCTTAATTATAAACTCTAGTAATTTCCCGACAACAGATGATTTGAAGTTAGGCAAAGGAGCACAATGCTAAAATTTCCTGATGGCACAATAGTCAGAGGAGGACTATAAAAGAGGTCATTGAGCTGAAATGTTAACTCTGTATCCCACTCCACAGATGCTGCCTGACCTGCTGAGTATTTCCAGCATTTTCGGTTTTTATTTCAGACTTCCATCATCTGCAGTATTTAGCTTTTGTACTATAAAAGAAGTGTCAGCATAGATTCCATGCGCAAGTCCTGCAGAAGGGCTTGAACAGCCTTTAGTAGAATAGTATAGCACAGATGGAGGTTATATAGAGTGAGATCTGTTGTACTGTGGCAAAGCCACCAAGAGACTCTTGCAGTAATCACAGAATCACAGAAACCCCACAGTGCAGATAGAGGCCATTTCGGCCCATCGAGCCTGCACCGACACATATCCCACCTGATCCCTGTAACCCCTACACCAACACATATCCCACCCTATCCCCGTAACCCCACGTATTTAATCCCCCTAACACTAAGGGTCAATTTATCATAGCCAATCAACCTAACCCGCACATCTTTGGACTGTGGGAGGAAACCGGAGCACCCGGAGAAAACCCACGCAAACACGGGGAGAATGTGCAAACTCCACACAGTCACCCGAGGCCGGATTCGAACCCGGGTCCCTGGCGCTGTGAAGCAACAGTGCTAACCACTATGCCACCGTGCTGCCCGTAATGTATATAATTGCCTTTAACGGGTTTGTTACCTTTAAATGTTTGCTCTGTATAAATAGCGCGGGTTCGGTAAAATGTCGATCCAGCGCGATGATGTCATCACGCAGGTCACGTGACGTACCCAACAGCGGGTGACGTGATGAAGTCAGAGGGGAGAGGCGTGTCCTTTCAGTCCTCGTGGAACCAAGTATTATACAGACCTGTTTAGAGTTTCTCCTGCGTTTTTGTTTGTAACTTTTACCAGTGCATTAAACCACATTTGGTTAACTGCTAGTTTCAATCTCAGTACTTTCGTTAGGAGTTGAGAACTCCTACATTGGTGACCCCGAATCCTCGTGGACGTTTTTCGCGGCGGAAACGGAACGCAAGCCATGATGGAAGCCAACGCAGTAGTTTTGAAGCTCCCCCAATTTTGGGAACAACAGGCGGCCTCCTGGTTCGTGCAAGCGGAAGGGCAGTTCGAGCTCCGCAACGTCGTGCAGGATCAGACCCGTTATCTTTACGTGGTCTCCGCACTCGACAGCTCGACGGCGTCGAGGATCACCAGCCTACTGGAAAAAAAACCCGGCTACCGACAAGTACGTCGCCATTAAGGCTCGGATCATGCAGGTATTCGGCTTTACGAAGGCAGAGCGTGCACGCTGCCTACTCACGCTGCCCGGGTTGGGTGACTCCAAACCTTCGGAGTTGATGAGCCAGATGCTCACTCTCTTGGGGTCGGAGCCGCAATGTTTCCTGTTCCGCGAACTGTTCCTCATTCAACTGCCCGAACAGGTGCAGGCGGCCCTCGCCAGATCAGACGCCGGGGATTGTATAGCGCTCGCTGAACAGGCGGATAAAATATATGCGGTCCGACACCATCGCGGGACGCCCCGTCCCAAAGGGCCCTGCCTCGACGCCTCCTCCAACCGGTTTCTGCTATTGCCACGCTCGGTTTGGCGTGAAGGCCAGATGCTGCCGTCCGCCTTGCAGTTTTGCGCCCAAAGCAACGAACAGACCCCTGCGCGTCAAGAGCACCGGATCCGGGGCGTGCCCCGCAGCCACGATGGCGATCGGCGATTCCGGGAAATTACTTTATTTAACCGACTCCATCTCGGGCCGTCGTTTTTTATGCGACACGGGCGCAATGCAGCATCCTTCCCGCGTCGGTCCTCGACCTTCGGTCCGGCAGGCGGGGTTCTCCCCTCCAAGCTGCCAACGGGGGTGCGATTCGTACTTTCGGGACCCGCCGGGTCCAGGTCTGCTTCGGTGGCCAACGTTTTATATGGGATTTTGTCACCGCCAGCATCTCACAGGCACTCCTAGGAGCCGATTTTTTATGCGCCAACGGCCTGCTAGTTGATTTTAAAAATCGTCGGCTCGTTCACGCCGCCATGTTCGACTGTATTCCATGTGTACGCGGCACGGTCGCGCCGCACTCGGTCTCCTGCGCTCGGCCACCTCCCGACGAATTCTCCCGCCTCCTCGGGGACTTTCCCGAGCTGACCAAGCCCACCTTCTCGGCTTCGACCACCAAACATGGGGTGGAGCACCATATAACGATGACCGGCTCTCCCGTCTACGCCAGGGCACGGCTGCTCGAGCCCGGTAAGCTCGCGGCTGCTAAGGCAGAGTTCGCCACGATGGAGAGGTTGGGGATTATCCGCCGGTCGAATAGTCCCTGGTCTTCACCTCTCCACATCGTCCCCAAGCCCAGGGGTGGATGGCGGCCCTGCGGTGACTACCGTCACCTCAATGATGTCACGACTCCCGACCGGTATCCCATACCGCACATACAAGATTTCTCCGCACATCTGGCGGGGACTTCGGTTTTCTCCAAGGTCGACCTCGTCCGTGGGTACCATCAGGTACCGGTGCATCCCCAGGACGTCCAAAAGACAGCGGTCATCACTCCTTTTGGCCTGTTTGAGTTCCTCCGCATGCCGTTTGGACTTAAAAACGCGGCGCAGGCGTTCCAGCGCCTGATGGATTCAGTGCTACGGGATCTCAACATTTTGTTCGTCTATCTGGATGACATACTGATCGCCAGCGCCACAAAGGAGGAACATCTCCAGCACCTGCGCATCCTCTTTCATCGCCTTCAACAGCACGGCCTCATTGTCAACCCGGCCAAATGCCAATTCGGCCTGCAGCAGCTCGACTTCCTAGGCCACCGCATCACTTCAGAGGGGGCTATGCCGCTTCGGGCCAAGGTGGAGGTGATCGCGGCTTTCCTGCGGCCGCGGTCCGTGAGGGCGCTCCAGGACTTCCTGGGTATGGTAAATTTTTACCATCGTTTTGTTCCCAGGGCCACGCAACTAATGCGGCCGCTCTACGAGGTCCTCAGAGGGAAGCCGGGTAAGGAGCCCGTGGTTTCGATGCCGGAGATGGACCGCGCCTTCGGAGACACGAAGACCGCCCTTGCGAACGCGACGATGTTGGCACACCCCCTGCCAGGAGCCACCATCGCCCTCACAACTGACGCGTTGGACTACGCCGTTGGAGCCGTCCAAGAGCAATGGGTCGACGGCACGTGGCAACCACTGGCGTTTTTTAGCCGACAGCTGCGACGGCACGAACGCCAGTACAGTACATTTGACAGGGAGCTGTTGGCGTTGTTTTTGGCCATTCGCCATTTTCGTTTTCTGCTCGAGGGCCGCCACTTTACTGCGTTTGTCGACCACAAACCGCTCACGTTCGCGATGGCCAAGACTGCTGAACCGTGTTCGGCTCGTCGGCAACGACAGCTTACATATATTTCCGAATTTACCATCGACATCCGGCACGTGGCCGGGAAGGACAACGTGGTAGCGGATTGCCTGTCCCGTGCCACCATCCAGGCCGTTCAATTGGGAATTGATTATGCGCGCATGGCGGCCGACCAATCTGCCGACCCGGAGAACATAAGAACATAAGAACATAAGAAATAGGAGCAGGAGTAGGCCAATCGGCCCCTCGAGCCTGCTCCGCCATTCAATAAGATCATGGCTGATCTGATCCTAACCGCCAATCCACTATCACAGGACTATCTCCTGAATCTGACAGAATTAGACACACGAAACAGGAGCAGGATCAGGCTACACGGCCCCTGGGCCCGCTCCGCTACCCACAGGGCCATGACCAATCCGAACCTAGACTCATGTACAAATTCCTGCCCGCTCCCCGTAACCTTTAATTCCCTTTTCTTCTAGGAAACTGTCTATTTCTGTTTTAAATTTATGTAATGATGTAGCTTCGACAGCTTTTTGGGGCAGCATATTCCATGGACCTACCACCCTCTGAGTGAAGTAGTTCCTCCTCATCTCAGTTTTGAAAGAGCAGCCCCTTATTCTAAGACTATGCCCCCTAGTTCTAGTTTCACCCATCATCGGGAACATCCTCCCCGCATCCACCCGATCCAACCCCTTCACAATCTTATATGTTTCAATAAGATCGCCTCTCATTCTTCTGAACTCTAATGAGTAGAGTCCCAATCTACTCAACCTCTCCTCATATGTCCATCCCCTCATCCCGGGATTAACCGAGTGAACCTTCTTTGTACTGACTCGAGAGCAAGTATGTCTTTTAAGTATGGACACCAAAACTGTATGCAGTATCCCAGGTGCTGTCTCACCAATACCTTGTACAACTGAAGCAATACCTCCCTATTTTTATTTTCTATCCCCCTAGCAATGAAAGCCAACATTCCATTGGCCTTCTTAATCACTTGTTGCACCTGCATACTAACCTTTTGAGTTTCGTGCACCAGGACCCCCAGATCCCTTTGTACTTCAGTACTTTCCAGTTTCTTGCCATTAAGATAATAACTTGCTCTACGATTTTTCCTGCCAAAGTGCATAACCTCACACTTTCCAGTATTGTATTCCATCTGCCAAATCTCTGCCCACTTACTTAGCCTGTCTATGTCCCTTTGCAGGTTTTTTATGTCCTCCTCACTCACTACTTTCCCTCCCATCTTAGTATCATCTGCAAACTTTGATATGTTACACTCGGTCCCCTCCTCCAAATAGTTAATATAGATTGTAAAGAGTTGGGGACCCAGCACTGACCCCTGCGGAACACCACTGGTTACTGATTGCAAGTCTGAGAATGAACCATTTATCCCAACTCTCTGCCTTCTGTTAGATAGCCAATCCTCTATCCATGCCAGAATATTACCCCCAATCCCGTGATTTTTTATCTTAAGCAATAATCTTTTGTGTGGCACCTTGTCAAATGCCTTTTGGAAGTCTAACTACACTACGTCCACTGGTTCACCTTTATCCACCCTATATGTTACTTCACAGAATCACAGAAACCCCACAATGCAGATAGAGGCCATTTCAGCCCATCGAGCCTGCACCGACACATATCCCACCCGATCCCCGTAACCCCTACACCAACACATATCCCACCCTATCCCCGTAACCCCACGTATTTAATCCCCCTAACACTAAGGGTCAATTTATCATAGCCAATCAACCTAACCCGCACATCTTTCCTCAAAGAACTCCAGCAAATTTGTCAAACATGACTTCCCCTTCATAAAACCATGCTGACTTTGTCTTATTAAATTGTGATTATCCAAATGTCCTGTTACTGTCTCCTTAATAATGGACTCCAAAATTTTACCTACCACAGATGTTAGGCTAACCGGTCTATAGTTTCCAGCCTTCTGTCTGCTGCCCTTTTTAAATAAGGGTGTTACATTAGCAGTTTTCCAGTCTGCCGGGATCTTTGCTGAGTCCAGGGAGTTTTGGAAGATTATTACCAATGCATCCACAACCCCTACCGCCACTTCCCTCAAGACCCTAGGATGTAAGCCATCAGGTCCAGGTGATTTATCCGCCTTGAGTCCCATTATTTTACCGAGTACCACTTCCTTATTGATTTTGATCGTGTTTATCTCCTCCCCCCCTTTAGCCACCTGCTTGTCCAGTGTTGGGATATTCTTAGTGTCCTCTACTGTAAAGACAGATACAAAATATTCATTCAGTGTTTTTGCCATCTCCATATTTCCCACCATTAATTTCCCGGTCTCATCCTCTAAGGGACCAACATTTACTTTAGCCACCCTTTTTCTTTTTATAGAACTATAAAAACTCTTACTATCTGTTTTTATATTTTTTGCTAATTTACTTTCATAATCTATCTTCCCTTTCTTAATCAATCTTTTTGTTATTTTTTGCTGTCTTTTTAAGTTTTCCCAATCCTCTATCCTCCCACTAGATTTGGCTACCTTATATCCCCTTGTTTTTAGTCGAATACTGTCCTTAATTTCTTTACTTAGCCACGGATGACTGTCTTTTCTTTTACACCCTTTTCTTCTCAGTGGAATATATATTTTTTGGAAGTTGTAAAATAACTCCTTAAATGTACACCACTGATCATGTATCGTCTTACCCTTTAATCTATTTTCCCAATCCACTTTACTCAATTCCGCTCTCATACCTTCATAGTCTCCTTTATTCAAGCTTAGCACGCTTGTTTGAGATCCAACCTCCTCACCCTCGAATTGAATATGGAATTCAACCATGTTATGGTCACTCATTCCAAGGGGATCCTTTACTAGGACATTTTTAATTAATCCTGTCTCGTTACACAGGACCAGATCTAAGGTTGCTTGCCCCCTGGTCGGTTCAGTTACATACTGCTCAAGAAACCCATCCCTAATACACTCAATGAACTCATCCTCAAGGCAGCCCTGCCCAATTTGATTTGTCCAATTAATATGATAGTTAAAATCCCCCATAATTATAGATGTTCCCTTATTACAAGCCTCAACTATTTCCTGATTGATACTCCGTCCAACAGAGTTGCAACTGTTCGGAGGCCTATAGACTACGCCCACTAGTTTTTTTCCCCTTATTATTCCTTACCTCCACCCAAACTGTTTAATTATCCTGATCTTTTGACCCAATATCATTTCTCTGTATTACAGTGATTCCTTCCTTTATTAACATAGCCACCCCACCTCCCCTTCCTTCCTGCCTGTCCTTCCTGATCGTTAAATAACCTGGTTTGTTTAATTCCCAGGCATTGTCACCCTGCAGCCATGTTTCTGTAATGGCCACAAGATCATACCCATATGTAGCTATTTGTGCCATTAACTCGTCTATTTTGTTACGACGTGCATTCAGATAGAGAACTTTCAAATGTGTTTTGTGACACTTAGTTCCTGCTTTTGCCCTTTTTATTACTTTACCTTTTACTCCACACCTTCTGCCCCTTCCTGACACGCTCTGGTTTTTAATTTCCCCACTGCTACCTAAGTCTATGACCTTCTCTGTTGTCATTTCTATTATTTGCTCTCTAGGAACCTTTCGTTCCGACTCCGCCAGCCTTCAGCCGAGTGATGTGCCATTCCATTCGGCTGGCACCGCTTTACTCTGCGACGTCTCCTTGGGGGACCCCCGTCCGATTGTTTCGTCTGCCTGGCGGTTTTCGACGTCATACACGGGCTTTCGCATCCTGGTGTGAGGGCGTCGCAGAAGTTGATGGCATCTAAATTCGTATGGAGAGGGATGCGCAATGACGTCCGCGACTGGGCGAACACTTGTGTGGTTTGTCAATGAGCCAAAGTCCAAGGACACGTCAGGGCCCCCTTGGCCACCTTCGAGGTGCCAGAACGCCGCTTCAACCACGTCCACGTCGACCTTGTGGGGCCACTCCCGCCATCGCAGGGTTTCACGCACCTTCTGACGATGGTCGATCGCACCACGAGATGGCCCGAGGCGGTTCCCCTGACGGATGTCGCTCGAGCCTTTATCTCGTCATGGGTAGCACGCTTTGGAGTTCCGACGGATATTTCATCCGACCGCGGTCCGCAATTCTCATCTGAGCTTTGGAATGCGGTGGCCTCGGCCTTAGGCACCACACTCCATCGCACCACGGCCTACCACCCGCAGGCGAATGGGTTGTGTGAGCGTTTTCACCGTTCGTTGAAGGCGTCGCTCAGAGCCAGCCTCCTGGACGCGGCATGGGTCGATAAACTACCTTGGGTTATGCTGGGGTTGCGCACGGCGCCGAAGGAGGACCTGCAGTCATCTGCCGCGGAGATGGTTTACGGCCAGCCACTCCGGGTTCCAGGCGAATTCCTGCCCTCCCCTACACAGCCGTGGTCTGCGGCCAGTCAGCGGGAAGCCCACCGGGAAGCGGCCCAGTGCTTCAGGCCGGTTCCGACGTCGCAGCACGGTTTTCCTGCCTCCCACATTCCAGTGGAGTTGATGAAGGCCAAATTCGTGTTTGTTCGTCACGACGCCCACTGCAGCCCGCTCAGGCCTCCGTATACGGGTCCCTTCCGGGTTTTACAGACGGGGGCTAAGAGTTTTTTGGTCGACCTCGGGGGGCCGGCCGGACCACATCTCCGTCGATCGCCTCAAGCCCGCGCACCTGGACCTAGAACAGCCAGTCGAGCCTGCTCAACCGCCGCGCCGGGGCCGACCACCGGCTGTTGCCGCTCCTGACCGAGCCGCTCCACCCGCCAGCTCACCACCTGCTCAGCGTTTTCCTCTCCGGGAATTTAGGAGTCGTTCCAACAGGCTCGTCCGACCTCCTCGGCGATTGACTTTTCTTATTAAAGACAATTCTGGGGGGGCGTATGTGGCAAAGCCACCAAGAGACTCTTGCAGTAATGTATATAATTGCCTTTAACAGGGGTTTGTTACCTTTAAATGTTTGTTCTGTACAAATAGCGCGGGTTCGGTAAAATGTCGATCCAGCGCGATGACGTCATCAAGCAGGTCATGTGACGTACCCAACGGCGGGAAACGTGATGACATCAGAGGGGAGAGGCGTGTCCTTTCAGTCCTCGTGGAACCAAGTATTGTACAGACCTGTTTAGTTTCTCCTGCATTTTTGTTTGTAACTTTTACTACTGCATTAAACCACGTTTGGTTAACTGCTAGTTTCAATCTCAGTACTTTCGTTAGGAGTTGAGTACTCCTACAGTACATTATTTTAGTGACTGCCAAGTCTGATATTTGCTGTAAATATATTGAACTCGTCTAAGAGTTTGTGATATCTTTCAAATCTAAAAAGACACAGTCCATGTCTGCTGTTTATTCTGCCTATGTCCTACCTGATCCACACTTCCACATACAAGCTGCAATTGCATTTTTGTTCTTCACCATAAAAGCTGTCCTCCGCTGCCTCTTCGTGCCCACAATTGTTGCTATCCTCCACTGCCTCCTCTTGTCCATAAACTTTTTTGTCCTCCTCAGCCTCCTCGTACCCACAAACACCGCCATGCCTCGGGATCCCCTTATGCCGACAAATAGTGCCATCCGCCTCGGTCTTTTCTTGAGCATGCAGATCAGCAGATTGCCTGTTTCCTTGCCCAGAGGCACTGTCTGTTTTATTTTGTTAACAAACGTCACCATCCTCCCCAATTTCTTTCTCATCCTTTTCACTGCCGCCACCATCTTGAAACAACATAGCACATAATAATGGGTTATTGTTAATAACAAGAACATTTGATATTTACCAACCAAAAATAGAAAGGCACGACGCGAAGAGACATTTGCTATAGTGCAGGACACTCCTTTTAACTCGCGTTTGTTGAGAAGGATGAAGAAAGTCTGGAATGTGCATAATTTGTTCTTTTTCACAATTTTCAATCTGATGGATTACAAATGGAGCCCAACCCAAACTCGTGTTGTTCCGAGTCACAAGATAGCTGGTCCTGTTGTACACATGACAGCAGAGGAACATGTATAGAGTGCAGCGACCCGCATAATTTATATATTTTTATTTTAGAAAATCCTACCAAATTTTGGAAAAAATATTCTACTTGACTAATCAAATCTGATGATATTTTATTTCTGGATCAGTAATACTAATTATACATCGGGGCGTGAAGTGCTAAACAGATTGAGGAGACTATGGGGGTGAAAGTGATCTTGAGCCATAATAAATCTGCCACCCGAATTACTTTCCCATTGACTTCCACTGCACTATTACCCAAGACTAATCACACCCCCTATATGCTGAGGTATTGCAGCTTTACCTTTAAACACAGAACCACTTTTTTACACTGCGCTCTTATTCTTGTAGCTATAACGTTCTAGTTCGAGCTGGTAGTAGTGTGGACCAACTCTTTTAGGCAGTCCCTCGGAACCGAGGATGACTTGCTTCCACATTAAAAATGAGTTCGCAGGTGACTGATGAGTCCAATGCGGGACCTACAGTCTCTGTCACAGGTGGGGCAGACAGTGGTTGAAGGGGCGGGTGGGTGGGGTGCTTGGTTTGACGTGCGCTGCTTGCGCTTGAGTTCCGCTTGCTCCCGGCGAAGAGACTCGAGGTGTTCGGCGCCTTCCTGGATGCTTCTCCACTTTGTGCGGTCTTGGGCCAGGGATTCCCAGGTGTCGGTGGGGATGTTGCACTTTTTCAAGGAGGCTTTGAGGGTGTCCTTGAAGTGTTTCATCTGCCCACCTGAGGCTCTCTTGTCGTGTCTGAGTCCGAGTAGAGCGCTTGTTTTGGGAGTCTTGTATCGGGCATGCGGACGATGTGACCCATCCATCGGAGCTGATCAAGCGTGGTCAAAGCTTCGATGCTAGGGATGTTGGCCTGAGCGAGAACACTGACGTTGGTGCACCTATCCCGCCAATGGATTTGCAGGATCTTGCGGAGGTACCTCTGCCGTGCTTTGAGGTGCCTGCTGTACATGGTCCATGTTTCCAAGGCATACAGCAGAGCGGGTATCACTGCTGCTCTGTAGACCATAAGCTTAGTGCCGGGTTTGAGGTCCTGGTCTTCAAACACTCTCTTCCTCAGGCGATCGAAGGCTGCACTGGCACACTGAAGGCAGTGTTAGACTTCATCATCGATACCTGTCCTTGTTGACAGTAGGCTTCCGAGGTATGGAAAGTGGTCCATGTTGTCCATAATCCCTCATGGTTGACAGTGTCGAAGGCCTTTGTGAGATCAAAGAAGGCCATTTACAGCAGTTGGTGCTGTTCCCTGCATTTCTCTTGTAATTGACGCGCGGTGAAGATCATATCCATTGTGCCCCTTAGTGGGCGGAATCTGCATTGCGACTCTGGGAGGAGCTCTTCAGCCACTGGGAGAAGGCAATTGAGGAGGATCCTTGTGATGACTTTCCCTGTGGCAGACAACAGGGAAACTCCTCTGTAATTACCACATTTGGACTTATCACCTTTCTTGAAGATGGTCACAATTACGGCATCTCTGAGATCCCCTGGCATGCTCTCCTCCTTCCAGATAAGAGAAATGAGTTCATGAATTTGCGCCGGTAGTGCTTCTCCGCTATGCTTTAGTGTCTCGGCAGGGATTCCAGCTGCTCCTGAAGCCTTGTTCTTCAGTTGTCAGATGGCCTCATGCCGGGCTGGGGTTGTGCTGAGATGGTGGCGGGTAGCATACTGCGGGATGGAGTTGAGGACACTCGCATCAAAGACAGCGTCTTGGTTAAGGAGATCTTCGAAGTGCTCCTTCCAGCGGGCACTGACTGCCTCTCTGTCCTTGATTTCCAACAAGAACCTGGCAGGCCCTGTGCTGAGTTAGCTGATCTCAGCTAGAGTGGTGAGGGCAGCACAGTTGGCCAGAGCGAGAACAGATCAGCCAACATTCCCACTTCTGATCACTATTGGGCTTAGATGTGACTTGACACGTGGCTGGGTAGGTTGCTGCCACTCTCACATGGAGAATTGTGAATGTGTGTGGAACCCATACTCAACTTAAGTCAGCGTCTTCAGGAAGAGGGAAGGAAAGATGTTGGAATTGGGTCTGGCCTTGTTGAGGCCACAAAGTTCAGGAATCAGCCTCATAGCCCACCTCTGGGCTCCTTCCAAAATTCTACATCTTTCCTGTAATATTGAGTCCAAAACATAGCACAGTATCCTTTGCAACAAGACCAGATACAACTTCAATATCCGGCATTTAAAGATATGCATGGTAGCACCTAATCCCTACTGGCTGATTTACCTTGTCTTCTCCCTTGTTTCCACCTGCACTATGGGTCCTGGACTTTCAGTCAGGTTCCATCGCCCCAGCACAGTACAGAAGTGGTTTCATAACATAAAGTCGACTTGAATAGTAAACACTGAACTGCATTAATCCATGGTTCTAAGAAAGTTCTTACCTTCCAGTGAGTGGTGCGAGTCTATGACTCTAAAAAGTAGAACTAGTCAAGATTTGCTTTGTCTGATTTTTTATTTCACTGGTGCAAAGTTTTATTATATTAATGAGGAAGTTGGTGTGACATCAGAGCAGTTACTGTGACATCACAGAGAAACTATTACCCCTGTGCTTTCCTGACACAATGCCATTTTTCAATGGTCAATATCAAACAGAGGATGAGTGTCACAGGTGGATATCTTTTTTTTAATTATTCGTTCATGGGATGTGGGCGTCGCTGACAAAGCCAACATTTATTGCCCATCCCTAATTGCCCTTGAGAAGGTACTGGTGAGCCGCCTTCTTGAACCACTGCAGTCCGTGTGGTGAAGGCACTTCCACAGTGCTGTTAGGGAGGGAGTTCCAGGATTTTGACCCAGCGACGTTGCAGGATCGGCGATATATTTCCAAGTAAGGATGGTGTGTGACTTAGAGGGGAACTTGGAGGTGGTGGTGTTCCCATGCGCCTGCTGCCCTTGTCCTTCTAGGTGGAAGAGGTTGCGGGTTTGGGACGTGCTGCTGAAGAAGCCTACATTACATGTGGCAATCTACACATCTGTGTATAACAGGTGAACATTTCTGTGCACACATGTTATGAGTAGACACTTACACCTATATGAATGTACTAGCTGGAGTGCCCGGCGGTGCCGAGGGAACTCAAGAACCCTGTGCCATTTTTATAAAACTGTTTATGAGACTGTTGGGATTGAAGAATTCTTCCTAAGCACCCAGGAGGTGGTTCTTTAACTTCGTTTTTTGTTAATGGAGATCGCCAGTCAGAAGTGGTGCGTCCAAGTCTGCAACGTTTTCTTGAGGGCATGCTGTTATGAAAAAAGAAAAAATAATTTTTATTATATATATATATAAATAAGTCTGTCTGTGTGGGAAGGAGAGAGAGAGAGAGAGGGAAAGAGAGAGGGGGAGGGAGAGAGAGAAGGAAGGAGAGAGAGAGGGAAGGAAGGAGAGAGAGAGAGAAGGAAGGAGAGAGAGAGGGAAGGAAGGAGAGAGAGAGGGAAGGAAGGAGAGAGAGAGAAGGAAGGAGAGAGAGAGGGAAGGAAGGAGAGAGAGGGAAGGAAGGAGAGGGAAGGAAGGAGAGAGAGAGAGAGGGAAGGAAGGAGAGAGAGAGGGAAGGAGGGAGAGAGAAAGGGAAGGAAGGAGAGAGGGAAGGAGGGAGAGAGAGAGAAGGAAAGAGAGGGAAGGAGAAAGAGGGAAGGAGAGAGGGAAGGAGGGGGAGAGAGAGGGAAGGAGGGAGAGAGGGAAGGAGGGAGAGAGGGAAGGAGGGAGAGAGAGAGACGGAAGGAAGGAGAGAGAGAGAGAGGGAAGGAGAGAGGGAGAGAGAGGGAAGGAGAGAGAGACAGAGAGAAGGAGAGAGAGAGGGAAGGAGAGAGAGGGAAGGAGAGAGCGGGAAGGAAGGAAGGAGAGGGAGAGAGGGAGGGAGAGGGAGAGGGAAGGAGAGAGAGAGAGGGGGGAAGGAAGGAGAGAGAGAAGGAGAGAGAGAGAGAGGGAAGGAGAGAGAGAGAAGGAAGGAGAGAGAGAAGGAGAGAGAGAGGGAAGGAGAGAGAGAGGGAAGGAGAGAGAGAGGGAAGGAGAGAGAGAGAAGGAAGGAGAGAGAGGGAAGGAGAGAGAAGGAAGGAGAGACAGAGAGAGGGAAGGAGAGAGAGGGAAAGAGAGAGAGAGGGAAGGAAGGAGAGAGAGAGAAAGAGAGAGAGAGGGAAAGAGAGGGAGGGAAAGAGAGAGGGAAGGAGAGAGAGAGGGAAGGAGAGAGAGAGAGGGAAGGAGAGAGAGAGGGAAGGAGAGAGAGAGAGCGAGGGATGGAGAGAGAGAGAGGGAAGGAGAGAGAGAGAGAGTGGGAAGGAGAGAGAGAGAGAAGGAGAGAGAGAGAGGGAAGGAGAGAGAGAGGGAAGGAAGGAGAGAGAGAGAGAAGGAAGGAGAGAGAGAGGGAAAGAAGGAGAGAGAGGGAAGGAAGGAGAGAGAGAGAGAGGAAGGAAGGAGAGAGAGAGGGAAGGAGGGAGAGAGAGAGAAGGAAAGAGAGAGAGGGAAGGAGAAAGAGGGAAGGAGAGAGAGAGGGAAGGAGGGGGAGAGAGAGGGAAGGAGGGAGAGAGGGAAGGAGGGAGAGAGGGAAGGAGGGAGAGAGAGAGACGGAAGGAAGGAGAGAGAGAGAGAGGGAAGGAGAGAGGGAGAGAGAGGGAAGGAGAGAGAGACAGAGAGAAGGAGAGAGAGAGGGAAGGAGAGAGCGGGAAGGAAGGAAGGAGAGGGAGAGAGGGAAGGAGAGGGAGAGGGAAGGAGAGAGAGAGAGGGGGGAAGGAAGGAGAGAGAGAAGGAGAGAGAGAGAGAGGGAAGGAGAGAGAGAGAAGGAGGAGAGAGGGAAGGAGAGAGAGAGGGAAGGAGAGAGAGAGGGAAGGAGAGAGAGAGAGGGAAGGAGAGAGAGAGGAAGAGAGAGGAAGGAGAGAGAAGGAAGGAGAGACAGAGAGAGGGAAGGAGAGAGAGAGGGAAAGAGAGAGAGAGGGAAGGAAGGAGAGAGAGAGAGAGAGGGAAAGAGAGGGAGGGAAAGAGAGAGGGAAGGAGAGAGAGAGAGAGAGGGAAGGAGAGAGAGAGGGAAGGAGAGAGAGAGGGAAGGAGAGAGAGAGGGAAGGAGAGAGAGAGAGCGAGGGATGGAGAGAGAGAGAGGGAAGGAGAGAGAGAGAGAGTGGGAAGGAGAGAGAGAGAGAAGGAGAGAGAGAGGGAAGGAGAGAGAGAGGGAAGGAGATGGAGAGAGGGAAGGAGAGAGAGAGAGAGGGAAGGAGAGAGAGAGAGGGAAGGAGAGAGAGAGGGGGAAGGAGAGAGAGGGAAGGAAGGAGAGAGGGAAGGAAGGAGAGAGAGGGAAGGAGAGAGAGAGAGGGAAGGAGAGAGGTAGAGGGAAAGAGAGAGAGTGAGAGGGGGAAGGAGAGAGAGAGGGGGAAGGAGAGCCCAAAATAAATTTCACACTAGGAACAACCAAAATTGAACAAACCACTAACTACACATACTTGGGCTTAAAAATCAGTTCTGCGGGAAATTTCAAACTGGCTGTGAATGAACTGAAAGAGAAAGCAAGAAGGGCTTTCAATGCCATTAAAAAATCAATCCAAATAGAAATCCCAATTAGCATTTGGCTCAAAATTTTCAAATCAGTAATTGAACCAATTGCGCTCTATGGCAGTGAGGTGTGGGGAGCGCTAACACAACAAGCATTTGCAAAATGGGACAAACACCCAATTGAGATCCTACATGCAGAATTCTGTAAAAGTATCCTCCGGACTCAAAGGAAAACCGTAAACAATGCATGCAGGGCAGAACTAGGCCAATATCCATTAATAATCACTATCCAAAAAAGAGCCACCAAATTTTGGAAACACCTAGAAATGAGCAACCCCCAATGCTATCATTACGAAGCCCTGAAATGCCAAGAGAGGACCATAAAGAAGAATACCCTCAGTCAACTAGTCCTGGGACTCAGTGAAGTCACTACTAATACTACTAACAATAACCAGCCCCAGGACAGTGACAGCGTAACACAAAGAATTCGACCCAACACAATCATCGCTAAGCAAAAGGAAAAATATCTGTCCTATTGGGCAGAAACAACAAAAACCCAAAGCAAACTCAATTGCTACTTGGCCCTAAACAGACAACACAACATGGCTGATTACCTGACCATGGTAAAGGATAGCAAACTGAGAAAAACCTTGACAATGTACAGACTTAGTGAACATAGCCTGGCGATCGAAAAAGGTAGACACAGGCAGACCCGGCTACCAAGAGAGGACAGGATATGCTCTCACTGCAGTCAGGGAGTGGTGGAGGCAGAGATGCACTTCCTCACAGCTTGTAGAAAATATCAGGGCATAAGGGAGAATTTCTACCCAAAATTCACGAAAATATGCCCGGAATTCATAAATTTGAAGGACGACCAAAAACTCCCATACCTACTAGGGGAAGAGAGAAATTGTGTAACACTAGCGGCACACTATGTTACAGCTTGCCATAAACAGAGGGACAACCACTAAATATAAGAAAAGAGTACATATAAATTATATGAAAGTATATTTATACACTCAGGGATATATCTGTTTGTACACTGTATGGATAGATCTGTATTTTTGTGTACAAACATGAATGTTTTTCGATGCTTTGGCAACATAAGATTTAACTTGTCATCATGCCAATAAAGCGATTTGAACTGAATTGAATTGAGAGAGAGAGGGAAGGAGAGAGAGAGAGAGGGAAGGAGAGAGAGAGAGGGAAAGAGAGAGACAGGGAAGGAGAGAGAGAGAGAGGGAAGGAGAGAGAGAGAGGGAAGGAGAGCGAGAGGGGGAAGGAGAGAGAGAGAGGGGGAAAGAGAGAGAGGGAAGGAGAGAGAGAGAGAGGGAAGGAGAGAGAGCGAGGGAACGATAGAGAGGGAAGGAGAGGGGGAAGGAGAGAGAGAGAGAGGGGGAAGGAGAGAGAGAGAGGGGGAAGGAGAGAGAGAGGGAAGGAGAGAGAGAGGGAAGGAGAGAGAGAGGGAAGGAGGGAGTGAGAAGGAAGGAGAGAGAGGGAAAGAGAGAGAGGGAAGGAGAGGGAGAGAGAGAGAGAAGGAGAGAGAGGGAAAGAGAGAGGGAAGGAAGGAGAGAGAGGGAAAGAGAGAGAGAGGGAAAGAGAGAGGGAAGGAGAGAGGGAGAGAGAGGGAAGGAGAGAGAGAGAGAGGGAAGGAGAGAGAGAGAGAGAGGGAAGGAGAGAGAGAGGGAAGGAGAGAGAGAGAGGAAAGGAGAGAGAGGGAGGGAAGGAGAGAGAGAGGGAAGGAGAGAGAGATGGAAGGAGAGAGAGAGGGAAGGAGAGAGAGGGGGGAAGGAAGGAGAGAGAGGGAAGGAGAGAGAGAGAGAGGGGGGGAGAGAGAGAGAGGGTAGGAGAGAGAGAGGGAAGGAGAGAGAGAGAGAGGCCGGGAAGGAGAGAGAGAGAGGGAAGGAGAGAGAGAGGGAAGGAAGGAGAGAGAGGGAAGGAGAGAGAGGGAAGGAGAGAGAGGGAAGGAGAGAGGGAGAGAGAAGTAGAGAGAGAGGGAAGGAGAGAGTGAGAGGGGGAAGGAGAGAGAGAGGGAAAGAGAGAGGGAAGGAAGGAGAGAGAGAGGGAAGGAGAGAGAGAGACGGAGAGAGAGAGAGAGAGAGAGGGAAGGAGAGGGAGAGAGAGAGAGGGAAGGAGAGAGAGAGAGGGAAGGAGAGAGAGAGTGAGAGAGAGGGAATGAGAGAGAGAGAGGGAGGGAAGGAGAGAGAGAGAGGAAGGAAGGAGAGAGAGGGAAGGAGAGAGAGGGAAGGAGAGAGAGAGGGGGAAGGAGAGAGTGAGAGGGGGAAGGTGAGAGAGAGAGGGAAAGAGAGAGGGGGAAGGAGAGAGAGAGAGAAAGGGAAGGAGAGAGAGAGAGAGAGGGAAGGAGAGCGAGAGAGAGGGAAGGAGCGAGAGAGAGAGGGAAGGAGAGAGAGAGGGAAGGAGAGAGAGAGAGGGAAGGAGAGAGAGAGAGGGAAGGAGAGAGAGAGCGAGGGAAGGAGAGAGAGAGGGAAGGAGAGAGGGGGAAGGAGAGAGAGAGAGAGGGGGAAGGAGAGGGAGGGAAGGAGAGGAGGAGGGTGAGGAGGAGAGAGTGAGTGAGAGAGGTGTGTGTGTGTGTGGTTGGTGTGTGTGGGTTGGAGTGTGTGTGGGTTGGTTGGTGTGTGTGGGTTGTGTGTGTGGTTGGAGTGTGGGTTGGTGTAGTGGGGGAAGGTGTGTGTGTGTGGGTTGGTGTGTGTGTGTGGGTTGTGTGTGTGTGGTGTGTGTGTGGGTGTGGGGTTGGTGTGTGGGGTTGGTGGTTGAGTGTGTGTGGTTGGTGAGTGTGTTGGTTGAGTGTGTGGTTGGTGTGTGTGTGGGTTGGTGTGTGTGTGGGTTGTGGTGTGTGTGTGGTGGGTTGTGTTGTGGGTGGGTGGTTGTGTGTGGGTTGGTTGGTGTTGGGGTTGGTGTGTGTGTGGTTGGTGTGTGTGTGTGTGGTGTTGTGTGTGTGTGGGTGGTGTGTGTGTGTGTTGGGTTGGTGTTGTGTGGGTTGGTGTGTGGTTGGGTTGGTGTGTGTGTGGGTTGGTTGTGTGTGTGTTGTGGGTTGGTGTGTGTGTTGGTGTGTGTAGTGTGTTGTGTTGTGTGGGTTGTTGTGTGTGTGTGGTTGTGTGGTTGTGTGGTTGGTGTGTGTGTGTGTGGTTGTGTGTGTGGGTTGGTGTTGTGTGTGGTTGGTGGTGTGTGGTGTGTGTTGTTTTGGTGTGGGTGGTGGGTTGTGTTGTGTGGGTTGTGGTGTGTGGTGTGTTGGGTTGTGTGGTTGGTGTTGTGTGGTTGGTGTGTGTGTGTGGGTTGTGTTGTGGGGTTGGTTTGGTGTGTGGTGTGTGTGTTGTTGAGTTGTGTGTTTGGTTGTGTGTGTGGTGTTGTGTGGGTTGTTGGTTGGTGTGGTGTGTGGGTTGGTGTGTGGGTTGTTGTTGGTGTGGGTTGTGTGGGTTGTGTGTTGGGGTTGTGTTGTTGGGTTTGTTGTGTGTTGGTTGGAGTGAGTGAGGGAAGTGTGTGTGAGGGAGAGAGAGAGAGGGAGAGGAGAGAGGTGAGGTGGGAGTGGTGAGGAGAGAGGGAAGGGAGAGAGAGAGGAGGAGGAGAGTGTGGTGAAGGAGATTGAGAGGGTTGGAGGTGTGTGAGGGATGGTTGTGAGAGGGTTGGAGAGAGAGAGAGAGGATGGAGAGTGAGAGGAAGAGAGAGAGAGGAGTGAGAGAGAGAGAGAGGGAAGGGAAGAGAGAGAGAGGAAGGAGAGAGAGAGAGAGGGAAGGAAGAGAGAGAGGAAGGAGAGAGAGAGAGAGGGAAGGAGAGAGGGGGAGGAGAGAGAGAGGGAGAGAGAGAGAGAGAGGGAGAGGGAAGGAGAGTGAGAGA
>NC_140987.1:316452691-316615191 GCF_052327205.1 Somniosus microcephalus
CCCCTCCTCCTCTCTCTCCCCCCTCCTCCCGCTCCTCTCTCCCCCACTCCTCCTCCTCTCTCTCCCCTCTCCTCCTCCTCTCTCCCCTCTCCTCCTCCTCCCTCTCTCCCCCCTCCTCCTCCTCTCTCTCCCCCCTCCTCCTCTCTCCCCCTCCTCCTCCTCTCTCTCTCTCCGCCTCCTCCTCCTCTCTCCCTCTCCTCCTCTCTCCTCCTCCTCCCTCTCTCCCCTCCTCTCTCCCCTCCCTCTCCCCTCTTCCTCCTCCATCTCTCCCCCTCCTCCTCTCTCCCTCCCTCTCTCCTCCCTCTCTCCCCCTCCTCCTCCTCCTCTCTCCCCCTCCTCCCCTCCCTCTCTCCCCCTCCTCCTCCTCCCTCCTCCTCCTCTCTCTCCCCCTCCTCCTCCTCCTCCTCTCCCCCTCCTCCTCCTCTCTCTCCCACCTCTCTCCTCCTCTCTCTCCCCCCTCCTCCTCCTCCTCCTCTCTCCCCCTCCTCCTCCTCTCTCCCCTCTCCTCCTTTCTCTCCCCCTCCTCCTCCTTCTCTCCCCCTCCCTCTGTCCCCCTCCTCCTCCCTCTCTCCCCTCCTGCTCCCTCACTCTCCCCCTCCTGCTCCTCTCTCCCACTCCTGCTCCCTCTCTCCCCACCTCCTCCGCCTCTCTCTCCCCCTCCTCCTCCTCCTCTCTCTCCCCCACCTCCTCCTCCTCTCTCTCCCCCATCCTCCTCCTCTCTCCCACCTCCTCCTCTCGAACCCGCTCCTCCTCTCTCTCCCCCTCCTTCTCTCTCTCCCCCCTCCCCCTGCCTCTCTCTCCCCCCTCCTCCTCCTCTCTCTCCCCTCTCCTCCTCCTCTCTCTCCCCTCTCCTCCTCACTCTCTCCCCCTCCTCCTCCCTCTCTCCCCCTCCTCCCTCTCTCCCCTCCCTCTCTCCCCCCTCCTCTCCTCTCTCCCCCTCCCTCTCTCCCCTTCCTCCTCCTCTCTCCCCCTTCCTCTCTCTCCCCCCTCCGCCTCCTCCCTCTCTCCCCCCTCCTCCTCCTCCTCTGCCTTCTCCCTCTCTCCCCCCTCCCTCCCTCTCTCCCCCTCCTCCCTCCTCCTCTCTCCCCTCCTCCTCTCTCCTCCTCCTCCTCTCTCTCCACCTCCTCCGCCTCTCCCCCCTCTTCCTCCTCTCTCTCTCCACCCTCCTCCGCCTCCTCCCCCCTCCTCCTCCTCTCTCCCCCCCTCCTCCACCTTCCTCCCTCCTCCTCCTCTCTCCCCACTCTCTCTCTCTCGTCCTCTCTCCCCCCTCCTCCTCCTCTCTCCCCCTCCTCCTCCCTCTCCTCCTCCTCCCTCTCCCCTCTCCCTCCTCCTCCCTCCCCCTCCTCTCTCCCCTCCTCTCCTCTCTCCCCCTCCTCTCTCTCCCCCTCGCCTCCTCCCTCTCTCCCCTCCTCTCTCCCCCTCCTCCTCTCTCTCCCCCTCTCCTCTCTCCCGCTCCTCTCTCCCCTCCTCCCCTCTCCCCCTCCTCCTCTCCTCCCCTCCTCCACTCTCCCCCTCCTCCACTCTCTCCCCCCCTCCTCCTCTCCCCCTCCTCTCTCTCCCCTCCTCCTCTCTCTTCCCCTCCTCCTCCTCTCTCGCCCCCCTCCTCCTCCACTCTCTCCCCTCTCCTCCTCTCTCCCCTCTCCTCCTCTCTCCCCCCTCCTCCTCTCCCTCCCCCCTCCTCCTCCTCTCTCTCCCCCTCCTCCTCTCTCTCCCCCTCCTCCTCTCTCCCCCTCCTCCTCCTCCCTCTCTCCTCCTCCCTCTCTCCCCCCTCCTCCTCCTCCTCCCTCTCCCCATCCACCTCCTCTCTCTCCCACCTCCTCCTCCTCTCTCTCCCCCCTCCTCCTCCTCCTCCTCTCTCCCCCTCCTCCTCCACTCTCTCCCCTCTCCTCCTTCTCTCCCCACTCCTCCTCCTTTCTCTCCCCCCTCCCTCTGTCCCCCCTCCTCCTCCCTCTCTTCCCCCTCCTGCTCCCTCACTCCCCCCTCCTGCTCCCTCTCTCCCCACTCCTGCTCCCTCTCTCCCCACCTCCTCCGCCTCTCTCCCCCCTCCTCCTCCTCCTCTCTCTCCCCCCACCTCCTCCTCCTCTCTCTCCCCCATCCTCCTCCTCTCTCCCACCTCCTCCTCTCGACCCGCTCCTCCTCTCTCTCTCCCCTCCTTCTCTCTCTCCCCCTCCCCCTGCTCCTCTCTCCCCCCCTCCTCCTCCTCTCTCTCCCCTCTCCTCCTCCTCTCTCTCCCTCTCCTCCTCCTCACTCTCTCCCCCCCCTCCTCCCTCTCTCCCCTCCCTCTCTCCCCCCTCCTCCTCCCTCTCTCCCCCTCCCTCTCTCCCCCTTCCTCCTCCTCCTCTCTCCCCCTTCCTCTCTCTCCCCCCTCCGCCTCCTCCCTCTCTCCCCCCTCCTCCTCCTCCCTCTGCCTTCTCCCTCTCTCCCCCCTCCTCCCTCTCTCCCCCTCCTCCCTCCTCCTCTCTCCCCTCCTCCTCTCTCCCTCCTCCTCCTCTCTCTCCCACCTCCTCCGCCTCTCCCCCCTCTTCCTCCTCCTCTCTCTCCACCCCTCCTCCGCCTCCTCCCCCCCTCCTCCTCCTCTCTCCCCCCTCTCCTCCTTCCTCCTCCTCCTCCTCTCTCCCCCTCTCTCTCTCTCGTCCTCTCTCCCCCCCCTCCTCCTCCTCTCTCCCCCTCCTCCTCCCCTCTCCTCCTCCTCCCTCTCCCCTCTCCCTCCTCCTCCCTCCCCCTCCTCTCTCCCCCTCCTCTTCCTCTCTCCCCCCTCCTCTCTCTCTCTCCCCCTCCGCCTCCTCCCTCTCTCCCCCCTCCTCCTCCTCTCTCCCCCTCCTCCTCTCTCTCCCCTCTCCCTCCTCCTCTCTCCCCTCCTCTCTCCCCCTCCTCCCTCTCTCCCCCTCCTCCGCTCTCCCCCTCCTCCACTCTCCCCTCCTCCACTCTCTCCCCCCTCCTCCTCTCCCCCCTCCTCTCTCTCCCCTCCTCCTCTCTCTGCCCCCTCCTCCTCTCTCTCTCCCCCTCCTCCTCTCTCTCCCCCCTCCTCCTCTCTCCCCCTCCTCCTCCTCTCTCCCCCTCCTCCACCTTCCCCCTCCTCCTCCTTCCCCCCCTCCTCCTCCTCTCTCCCCCCCTCTCACCCCCTTCTCTCTCGCCCCCCCTTCTCTCTCTCCCCCCTCCTCCCTCTCCCCCTCCTCCCTCTCCCCCTCCTCCTCCTCCTTTCTCTCCACCTCTCTCGTCCTCTCCCCCTCCTCCTCCTCTCTCCCCCTTCCCATCCTCCTCTCCCCCTCCTCCTCTCCCCGTCCTCCTCTCTCTCCCCTGCGCCTCCTCCCTCTCTCCCCCCCTCCTCCTCCCTCTCTCCCCCATCTCCTCCTCTCTCCCCCCTCCCCCTCCTCCTCTCTCCCCCCTCCTCCCACTCCTCCTCTCCCCCCTCCTCCTCTCTCTCCCTCCTCTTCCTTCTCCTCCTCTCTCACTCCTCCTCTTCCTCTCTACCCCTCTCCCCGTCCTCCTCTCTCTCCCCCCTCCTCCTCCTCTCTCTCCCCTCCTCCTCCTCTCCCCCTCCTCCTCTCCCCCTCCTCTCTCCCCCCTCCTCCTCTCCCCCTCCTCCTCTCTCCCCACTCCTCCTCTCTCTCCCGCCCTCCTCCTCCTCTCTCTCCCTCCTCCTCCCTCTCTCCCCCCTCCTCCTCCCTCTCTCCCCCCTCCCTCTCTCCCCTTCCTCCTCCCTCTCGCCCCCCTCCTCCCTCTCTCCCCCCTCCTCCTCCTCTCTCCCCCCTCCCTCTCTCCCCCATCCACCTCCTCTCTCTCCCACCTCCTCCTCCTCTCTCCCCCTCCTCCTCCTCCTCTCTCCCCCTCCTCCTCCTCTCCCCCCCTCCTCCTCCACTCTCTCCCCTCTCCTCCTTCTCTCCCCCCTCCTCCTCCTTCTCTCCCCCTCCCTCTGTCCCCCTCCTCCTCCCTCTCTTCCCCCTCCTGCTCCCTCTCTCCCCCCTCCTGCTCCCTCTCTCCCCCTCCTCCTCTCTCTCCCCACCTCCTCCTCCTCTCTCTCCTCTCCCCCTCTCCTCTCTCTCCCCCACCTCCTCCTCCTCTCTCTCCCCCATCCTCCTCCTCTCTCCCACCTCCTCCTCTCTACCCCCTCCTCCTCTCTCTCCCCCTCCTCCTCTCTCTCCCCCCTCCCCCTGCTCCTCTCTCTCCCCCCCTCCTCCTCCTCTCTCTCCCCTCTCCTCCTCCTCACTCTCCCCCTCCTCCTCCTCCCTCTCCCCTCCTCCTCCTCCTCTCTCCCTCCTCCTCCTCCCTCTCTCCCCCCTCCTCCAACCTCTCTCCCCCCTCCTCCCTCTCTCCCCCTCCCTCTCTCCCCCCTCCTCCTCCCTCTCTCCCCCCTCCCTCTCTCCCCCTTCCTCCTCCCTCTCTCCCCCCTCCTCTCTTTCCCCCCTCCGCCTCCTCCCTCTCCCCCCCTCCTCCTCCTCCCTCTCTCCCCCTCCTCCCTCTCCCCCCTCCGCCTTCTCCCTCTCTCCCCCCTCCTCCTCCTCCCTCTCTCCCCCTCCTCCCTCTCTCCCCCCTCCTCCTCCTCCTCTCCCTCCTCCTCCTCTCTCTCCCACCTCCTCCTCCTCCTCTCCCACCTCCTCCTCCTCCTCTCTCTCCCCCTCCTCCTCTCTCTCCCCCCTCCTCCTCTCTCTCCCCCCTCCTCCTCCTCTCTCTCCCCCCTCTCCTCTCTCTCCCCCCTCCTCCTCCGCCTCTCTCTCCCTCCTCCTCCCCTCTCCCCCTCTCTCTCCCTCTCCCTCCTCCTCTCTCCCTCCTCCCCCTCCTCCGCTCTCCCCCTCCTCCGCTCTCCCCCTCCTCCGCTCTCCCCCCTCCTCCTCTCCCCCTCCTCCACTCTCTCCCCCCTCCTCCTCTCCCCCTCCTCCTCTCCCCTCCTCCTCTCTGCCCCCTCCTCCTCCTCTCTCCCCCCTCCTCCTCCACTCTCTCCCCTCTCTCTCTCCCCCTCTCCTCCTCTCTCCCCCCTCCTCCTCTCCCTCCCCCCCTCCTCTCTCTCCCCCCTCCTCCTCTCTCCCCCTCCTCCTCCCTCTCTCCCCCCTCCTCCTCCCTCCCCCCCTCCTCCACCTTCCCCCTCCTCCCCCTCCTCCACCTTCCCCCCTCCTCCTCCTCTCTCCCCCCTCTCACCCCCCTTCTCTCTCGCCCCCCCTTCTCTCTCTCCCCCCTCCTCCCTCTCCCCCCTCCTCCTCCTCCTTTCTCTCCACCTCTCTCTCCTCGTCCTCTCCCCCTCCTCCTCCTCTCTCCCCCTTCCCATCCTCCTCTCCCCCTCCTCCTCTCCCCGTCCTCCTCTCTCTCTCCCCTGCGCCTCCTCCCTCTCTCCCCCCCTCCTCCTCCCTCTCTCCCCCATCTCCTCCTCTCTCCCCCCCTCCCCCTCCTCCTCTCTCCCCCTCCTCCCACTCCTCCTCTCCCCCCTCCTCCTCTCTCTCCCCTCCTCCTCCTCTCTCTCCCCCCTCCTCCTCCTCTCTCTCCCCACCTCCTCCCTCTCCCCCCTCCTCCTCTCCCCCCCTCCTCCTCTCTCCCCCCTCCTCTCTCCCCCCCTCCTCCTCTCCTCTCTCCCGCCCTCCTCCTCCTCCTCTCTCTCCCCTCCTTCTCCTCTCTCTCCCTCCTCCTCCCTCTCTCCCCCTCCCTCTCCTCCCCCCTCCTCCTCCCTCTCTCCCCCTCCCTCTCTCCCCCTTCCCTCCTCCTCTCATCCCCCTCTCCCTCTCTCCCCCCTCCTCCCTCTCTCCCCCTTCTCCTCCCTCTCTCCCCCTTCTCCTCCCTCTCTCCCCCCTCCGCCTCCTCCCTCTCTCCCCCCTCCCTCTCTCCCCCTTCCTCCTCCCTCTCTCCCCTCTCTCCCCCCTCCTCCCTCTCTCCCCCCTCCTCCCTCTCTCCCCCCTCTCTCCTCCCCCTCCGCCTCCTCCCCTCCCTCTCTCCCCCTCCTCCTCCCTCTCTCCCCCCTCCTCCTCCCTCTCTCCCCCCTCCTCCTCCTCCTCCCCTCTCCCCCATCCACCTCCTCTCTCTCCCACCTCCTCCTCCTCTCTCTCCCCCCTCCTCCTCCTCCTCTCTCCCCCTCCTCCTCCCTCTCCCCCCTCCTCCTCCACTCTCTCCCCTCTCCTCCTTTCTCTCCCCCCTCCTCCTCCTCCTTTCTCTCCCCCTCCCTCTGTCCCCCCTCCTCCTCCTCTCTTCCCCCTCCTGCTCCCTCACTCCCCCCTCCTGCTCCCTCTCTCCCCCTCCTCCTCTCTCTCCCCCCACCTCCTCCGCCTCTCTCTCCCTCCTCCTCCTCCTCCTCTCTCTCCCCCCACCTCCTCCTCCTCTCTCTCCCCCATCCTCCTCCTCTCTCCCACCTCCTCCTCTCTAACCCCCTCCTCCTCTCTCTCCCCCTCCTCCTCTCTCTCCCCCCTCCTCCCGCTCCTCTCTCCCCCACTCCTCCTCCTCTCTCTCCCCTCTCCTCCTCCTCTCTCCCCTCTCCTCCTCCTCACTCTCTCCCCACCTCCTCCAACCTCTCTCCCCCCCTCCTCCCTCTCTCCCCCTCCTCCCTCTCTCCCCCTCCCTCTCTCCCCCCTCCCTCTCTCCCCTCCCTCTCTCCCCCTTCCTCCTCCCTCTCTCCCCCCTCCTCTCTCTCCCCCCCTCCGCCTCCTCCCTCTCTCCCTCCTCCTCCCTCTCCCCCCTCCGCCTTCTCCCTCTCTCCCCCCTCCTCCCTCTCTCCCCCCTCCTCCTCTCTCTCCTCCACCTCCTCCCTCTCTCCTCTTCCTCCTCCTCCCTCTCTCCTCCTCCCTCTCTCCTCCTCCTCCCTCTCTCCTCCTCCTCCTCTCCTCCTCCTCCCTCCTCCTCCTCCCTCACTGTCCTCCTCCTCCCTCTCTCCTCCTCCTCCCTCTCTCTCCCTCCTTCTCCTCCTCCTCCTCCCTCTCTCTCCTCCTTCTCCACCTGCTCCCTCTCCTCCTCCTCCTCCTGCTCCTCCCTCTCTCCTCCTCCTCCCTCTCTGTCCTCCTCCTCCTCCCTCTCCCCTCCTCCTCCCTCTCCTCCCTCTTTCCTCCTCCTCCCTCTCTCTCCTCCTCCTCCCTCTCTCCTCCTCCTCCTCCCTCTCTCTCTCTCCTCCTCCTCCTCCCTCTCCTCTCTCTCCTCCTCCTCCTCCCTCTCTCTCTCCTCCTCCCTCTCTCTCGCCTCCTCCCTCTCTCTCTCTCTCTCCTCCTCCCTCTCTCTCTCTCTCCTCCTCCCTCTCTCTCTCCTCCTCCCTCTCTCTCTCTCTCTCTCCTCCTCCCTCCCTCTCTCTCTCTCCTCCTCCCTCTCTCTCTCTCTCTCCTCCTCCCTCTCTCTCTCTCTCCTCCTCCCTCTCTCTCTCTCTCCTCCTCCCTCTCTCTCTCTCTCTCCTCCTCCCTCTCTCTCTCTCTCCTCCTCCCTCTCTCTCTCTCTCTCCTCCTCCCTCTCTCTCTCTCCTCCTCCCTCTCTCTCTCTCTCTCTCCTCCTCTCTCTCTCTCTCTCCTCCTCCCTCTCTCTCTCCTCCTCCTCCCTCTCTCTCTCCTCCTCTCTCTCTCTCTCTCTCTCTCTCTCTCCTCCTCCCTCTCTCTCTCTCTCTCTCCTCCTCCCTCTCTCCTCCTCCCTCCCTCACTCTCCTCCTCCTCCCTCTCTCTCTCTCTCTCTCCTCCTCCCTCCCTCTCTCTCTCTCTCCTCCTCCCTCCCTCTCTCTCCTCCTCCCTCTCTCCTCCTCCCTCCCTCTCCTCCTCCTCCTCCTCTCTCTCCTCCTCCTCCCTCTCTCTCTCCTCCTCCTCCCTCCCTCTCTCTCCTCCTCCCTCCCTCACTCTCCTCCCTCCCTCTCTCTCTCCTCCTCCCTCCCTCTCTCTCTCTCTCTCCTCCTCCCTCTCTCTCTCTCCTCCCTCTCTCTCTCTCCTCCCTCTCTCTCTCTCTCCTCTTCTTCCTCCTCTCTCCCTCTCTCTCTCCCCTCCTCCTCCTTCTCTCTCTCCCCCTCTGCTCTCTCCTCCCCGCTCTCTCTCTCTCCTACCCGACCCCCCCCCGTTCTGCTCCGCTCTCCCCTCTCAATTCAATTCAATTCAAATCGCTTTATTGGCATGATGACAAGGTACCTCTTATGTTGCCAAAGCATCGAAAAACATTCGTGGTTGTACACAAAAATACAGATCTATCCATACAGTGTACAAACAGATATATCCCTGAGTGTATAAATATATACTCTCTCCCTTCCCCCGTTCCGCTCTCCCCTCTCTCCCTCCCCCCGTTCCGCTCTCCCCTCTCTCCCTCCCCCCGTTCCGCTCTCCCAGCCGCTCTCTCACCTGTTCCAGGGTCGATGCTCCGCTCTATCCGATCACCATGACAACTGCAAACAACGGGGAAATGGCGGGCCCGCTGATTGACCGTTGCTCCAGCCAATCAGCTGCAACCAGCCCGTGACCATGTGTCCAGGCCGCCCAATTTAAGCAGCCGCCCCTCGCCCACGAATCAGCCAATCAATGGCGTTGTTCCTGGCGGGTCCTGGAGCCGGACTGATGTTGGCCTGTTAGCAGCTGGTGAGGCGCTGCTGCACATGTACCCACGCTTGGGGCTGAGAAAGTGTTATCTTGCGAATTCGCCAAGCGGCCGAGTGTGGCGGAGCTCAACCAGTCAGATAGGCGCACGCAGGGCAACCGTGCTGGGGTCCTTCTGTCTGGCCCGCGCTGTGACGCAGCAAGACCGGGAGAGCGAGGCCTGAGAGTGTATATACACTAAGAGTGAGTATATACACAGTGAGTATATACACTGAGTGAGGGAGACCGAGTGAGTATACTCACTGAGAGTGAGGGGGACCGTGTGTGTATATACGCAGTGAGGGAAGACTGTGTGTATATACGCAGTGAGGGAAGACACTGTGTGTATATACGCAGTGAGGGAAGACACTGTGTGTGTATATACGCAGTGAGGGAAGACACTGTGTGTATATACGCAGTGAGGGAAGACACTGTGTGTATATACGCAGTGAGGGAAGACACTGTGTGTATATACGCAGTGAGGGAAGACACTGTGTGTATATACGCAGTGAGGGAAGACACTGTGTGTATATACGCAGTGAGGGAAGACACTGTGTGTATATACGCAGTGAGGGAAGACACTGTGTATATACGCAGTGAGGGAAGACACTGTGTGTATATATGCAGTGAGGGAAGACACTGTGTGTATATACGCAGTGAGGGAAGACACTGTATATACGCAGTGAGGGAAGACACTGTGTGTATATACGCAGTGAGGGAAGACACTGTATATACGCAGTGAGGGGAGACACTATATACGCAGTGAGGGAAGACACTGTATATACGCAGTGAGGGAAGACACTGTATATACGCAGTGAGGGAAGACACTATATACGCAGTGAGGGAAGACACTGTACACGCAGTGAGGGAAGACACTGTACACGCAGTGAGGGAAGACACTGTACACGCAGTGAGGGAAGACACTGTGTACACGCAGTGAGGGAAGACACTGTGTACACGCAGTGAGGGAAGACACTGTGTACACGCAGTGAGGGAAGACACTGTGTACACGCAGTGAGGGAAGACACTGTACACGCAGTGAGGGAAGACACTGTGTACACGCAGTGAGGGAAGACACTGTACACGCAGTGAGGGAAGACACTGTGTACACGCAGTGAGGGAAGACACTGTGTACACGCAGTGAGGGAAGACACTGTACACGCAGTGAGGGAAGACACTGTACACGCAGTGAGGGAAGACACTGTATACACGCAGTGAGGGAAGACACTGTATACACGCAGTGAGGGAAGACACTGTATACACGCAGTGAGGGAAGACACTGTATACACGCAGTGAGGGAAGACACTGTATACACGCAGTGAGGGAAGACACTGTATACACGCAGTGAGGGAAGACACTGTGTATACACGCAGTGAGGGAAGACACTGTGTATACGCAGTGAGGGAAGACACTGTGTATACGCAGTGAGGGAAGACACTGTACACGCAGTGAGGGAAGACACTGTACACGCAGTGAGGGAAGACACTGTACACGCAGTGAGGGAAGACACTGTACACGCAGTGAGGGAAGACACTGTACACGCAGTGAGGGAAGACACTGTACACGCAGTGAGGGAAGACACTGTACACGCAGTGAGGGAAGACACTGTACACGCAGTGAGGGAAGACACTGTACACGCAGTGAGGGAAGACACTACACGCAGTGAGGGAAGACACTGTACACGCAGTGAGGGAAGACACTACACGCAGTGAGGGAAGACACTGTACACGCAGTGAGGGAAGACACTGTACACGCACGCACACGGAAGACACGGCACGCGCACGCACGACACACGGGAGACACTGTATACACGCGCGCGCTACACGCACGCACGCGCGCCACACGTACACACACACTGAGGGAAGACACGTGTACACACACACTGAGGGAAGACACGTGTACACACACACTGAGGGAAGACACTGTATACACACACACACACACACACACACACACACACACACACACACACACACACACACACACACACACACACACACACACACACACACACACACACACACACTGAGGGAAGACTGTGTGTGTGTATACACACAGTGAGGGAAGACTGTAGCTGGGGTCCAGAGTGCGTGCCCAGGTCCCAGTGCAGTTAGGACTGTGTACAGTGTACTCACCGTGCACTTGACACAGTGCAGGAGAAATGACAGTCTTTGCCAGTAACATGTTGCTGGTTTCATTTTTTGGTCTTTTTCCCACAGGATTCAGAATGAGCTTTAATTTCGGGAGTCCAGCTGTGGGCAGCAGCTTCTCGTTTGCAACTCCTAAGACCGCCGCAGCAACACCGGCTGGATTTTCCTTTGGCAGCAATGCTGGAGGCTCCCAAGGTGGCTTCGGCTTTGGAACACCACAGCAGGCAGCTGCTGCTGCAGCAGCTACCACCTCCGCACCCAATGCCAGCTTGTTCTCGTTCACCACTCCTGCTGCCGGGACAGCCCCTTCCACTGGATTTTGCCTGCCAGTGCAGCCAGCAGCAACCTCTACTGCTGGAGGCTTCTCACTCGGGTAGGTCGCACTGGCAGTCCATGCACCAATCTTCAATATACATATTCTTCAAAGTGTACTGGGATGGGGGGGGGACGGCGGCAGGGGAGACAATGAATATAGGGGGATTTACAGGGGGTGTGTACTAGGGAGGATATGTAGGGAGCTGTTGGGGACGGTTTAAACTAGCTTGGCAGGGGGATGGGCACCAGCATGTAGGAGTAGAAAAGAGGAATAAGGTGCATAAGAGTGAGTGTTGGATACATGATCAGTGGTGTACATTTAAGGAGTTATTTTACAACTTCCAAAAAATATATATTCCGCTGAGGAAAAAAGTGTAAAAGAAAAGAGCCATCCGTGGCTAAGTAAAGTAATTAAGGATAGTATCCGACTAAAAATAAGGGCATATAAGGTAGCCAAATCTAGTGGGAGGATAGAAGATTGGGAAGTCTTTAAAAGACAGCAAAAAATAACTAAAAGATTGATTTAAGAAAGGGAAGATAGTTATGAAAGTAAATTAGCAAAAAATATAAAAACAGATAGTAAGAGTTTCTATAGTTAAATAAAAAGAAAAAGGGTGGCTAAAGTAAATGTTCATCCCTTAGAGGATGAGACTGGGAAATTAATGGTGGGAAACATTGAGATGGCAAAAACACTGAACAATTATTTTGTATCAGTCTTTATGGTAGAGGACACTAAGAATATCCCAACACTGGACAAACAGTGGGCTCTAGGAGGGGGGGAGCTAAACACGATCAAAATCACTAAGGAAGTGGTACTTAGTAAAATAATGGGATTCAAGGCGGATAAATCCCCTGGACCTGATGGCTTGCATCCTAGGGTCTTGAGGGAAGTGGCGGTAGGGATTGTGGATGCATTGGTAATTTTTCAAAACTCCCTGGACTCAGCAATGGTCCTGGCAGATTGGAAAACTGCTAATGTAACACCCTTATTTTAAAAGGGTAGTAGGCAGAAGGCTGGAAACTATAGACCTGTTAGCCTAACATCTGTGGTTGGTAAAATGTTAGAGTCCATTATTAAGGAGACAGTAATGGGACATTTGGATAAACATAATTTTAATAGGACAAACTCAGCATGGTTTCGTGAAGGGGAAGTCATGTTTGACAAATTTGCTTGAGTTCTTTGTGGAAGTAACATACAGGGTGGATAAAGGGGAACCAGTGGACGTAGTGTATTTAGACTTCCAAAAGGCATTTGACAAGGTGCCACACTAGATTATTGCTCAAGATAAAAAAAATCACGGGATTGGGGGTAATATTCTGGCGTGGGTGGAGGATTGGCTCTCTAACAGAAAGCAGAGAGTTGGGATAAATGGTTCGTTCTCAGACTGGCAACCAGTAACTAGTGGTGTTCCACAGGGGTCAGTGCTGGGTCCCCAACTCTTTACAATCTATATTAATGATTTGGAGGAGGGGACCGAGTGTAACATATCAAAGTTTGCAGATGATACAAAGATGGGAGGGAAAGTAGTGAGTGAGGAGGACATAAAAAACCTGCAAAGGGACATAGACAGGCTAAGTAAGTGGGCAGAGATTTGGCAGATGGAATACAATACTGGAAAGTGTGAGGTTATGCACTTTGGCAGGAAAAATCATAGAGCAAGTTATTATCTTAATGGCAAGAAACTGGAAAGTACTGTAGTACAAAGGGATCTGGGGGTCCTGGTGCACGAAACTCAAAGTTAGTATGCAGGTGCAGCAAGTGATTAAGAAGGCCAATGGAATGTTGGCTTTTATTGCTAGGGGGATAGAATATAAAAACAGGGTGGTATTGCTGCAGTTGTACAAGGTATTGGTGAGACCGCACCTGGAATACTGCATACAGTTTTGGTGTCCATACTTAAGAAAAGACATACTTGCTCTCGAGTCAGTACAAAGAAGGTTCACTCGGTTAATCTCGGGGATGAGGGGGTGGTCATGTGAGGAGAGGTTTAGATTGGGACTCTACTCATTGGAGTGCAGAAGAATTAGAGGCGATCTTATTGAAACATATAAGATTGTGAAGGGGCTTGATTGGGTGGATGCGGTGAGGATGTTCCCAATGATGGGTGAAACTAGAACTCGGGGGCATAATCTTAGAATAAGGGGCTGCTTTTTCAAAACTGAGATGAGGAGAAACTTCTTCACTCAGGGTGGTAGGTTTGTGGAATTTGCTGCCCCAGAAAGCTGTGGAAGCTACATCATTAAATAAATTTAAAACAGAAATAGATAGTTTCCTGGAATTAAAGGTTACGGGGAGCGGGCAGGATATTGGACATGAGTCTAGGTTCGGAATGGTCATGGCCCTGTGGGTAGTGGAGTGGGCCCAGGGGCCGTGTAGCCTGGTTCTGCTCCTACTGTGTTCTAATTCTGTGTTAGATTTCAGGAGATGGTTTTATTCCTGTTGCTGGCTGGGGTGGAGATTGCCTTTACAGAAGGTAAGTACTGTAGAAAATATAGGGACAGAGTGATCGCCTAGATGGGTCGGAGAGGAATTTCCCAGATTTTTTTTCTCCCAAATTGGCCATTGGGTTTTTTATCTGGTTTTTCGCCTCTCCCGGGAGATCACATGGGCTCGGGTGGATGGAGAGTGATAGAAGATTTGAGGTTAAGATCAGATCAGCCATGATCTTATTGAATGGTGGAGCAGGCTCGAGGGGCCGATTGGCCTATTCCTCCTATTTCTTATGTTCTTCTAGTACTACTTTCTTCTCTAGTACTATAAGTGGTAATTGTACCATATTAGATAGCAGACGAAGAAAAACTAAAAGTCAAAAATAGGTTTAGAATGCATGTACATAAATGCGCAAAGCATGGTGAATAAGGTTGGTGAGCTACAAGCACAATTAGCTGTGGCAATAATGGAAATGTGGCTTAAAAACCGTGAAGACTGGGCACTTAATATTCAAGGGTACAAGGTGTTCAGAAAAGATAAGGAAGGAAAAAAGGGAGGTGGGGTGGCAGTGCTGATTAAGGAAGACATTGTAGTGTTGGAAAGGGAGGATGTTCTTGAGGAGACAAGGACAGAATCCATTTGGTTAGAGTTAAGGAGCAAAAAGGGTATGATCACGCTATTGGGGGTATTCTGCAGGCATCCAAATAGTGAGAGGGAGGTAGAGGAGCAAATCTACAGGGAAATCGCAGAGATATGCAAGAGCTATAGAGTGGTGATATTTGAGGACTTTAATTACCCAAATATCGATTGGGATAATGCTAAGGGAAAGGAGGGGAGGAATTTCTGAAATGTGTTCAGGAGAATTTCCTTGACCAGTATGTTCTTGGCCCAACTAGGAAGGAGGCATTGCTGGGGAATGAGGTGGGCCAGGTCTGTGGGAGAACACTTGGGTACAAGTGATTATCGTATCATAAAATTTAGATTAGCAATGGAGAGGAGCAAATAACAAGCTAGAGTGGAACTTCTAAACTGGAATAGGACTAACTTCAGTGGCAGTGGGTTGCGAAAGGATCTAGCCAGGTTAAAATGGAACCAAAGACTGACTTTTGGGGGGGGGGGGGAAACTGTAATGGAACAATGGGTGATCTTTAAGGAGGAGATGTTCCAAGTACAGGCTAGGTACATTCCAACAAGAGGGCAGGGTAAGGGAATCAAAGTATGAGCTAACTGGATGACGAGGGAGATAGAGAAGATGATGAAACAAAAGAGGGTGTATGATGCATGTCAGGTGAATTCTTCAAGGGAGAACCAGACCAAATACAATAAATTGAGGGGAAGTGAAGATGAAAATAATTGGCAGAGTAGAATGGCAGTTAACATAAAAGGGAACCCAAAAATCTTCTAATAGCATGTAAACAGTAAGTGGGTAGGAAGAGGTGGGCTGGGGCCTGTTTGGGACAATGCAGGTGATATATGCTTCGCGGCACAGGGCAAGGCTAGAATACTCGGAGTACTTTGTATCGGTGTTTACTGAGGAGGTGGATGCTGACAAAATATCAGTAGAATTGGAAAAGGTACAAGCAATGGAAGGGGTGAAAATTGATAGGATGTACGAGACAGGCTAGGTATGCTTCGAGGGGATACGTCGCCTGGTCCAGATGGATTGTGTCCCAGGTTGCTAAGGGAATTGGGGAGGAGATAGCAGAAGGGCTTGCCATAATTTTCCAATCTTCCCTAGATGTGGGGGAGGTGCCTGAGGATTGGAAAGTGGCAAATGTGACACCATTGTTCAAGAGGGTGTAAGGACAATCGTAGTAACTACAGGCCAGTCAGTTTAACATCAGTGGTGGGTAAAGTTTTCAGAACAATCAAGGAAAAAATTATGTTTGACTAATTGAATTTTTTGATGAAGTAACAGGGAGGATCAATGAAAGGAATGCAATGGATGTTGTCTATGTGGATTTTAGGAAGGTGTTTGACAAAGTACCACATAGAAGGCTGGTTAACAAAATTGAGGGTCAGTGGCAGCTTGGATAAGGAATTGGCTTAAGGACAGAAAACAGCGAGTTGTGGTAAATGGCTGTTTTTCATACTGGAGGATGGTAGACAGTGGTGGGGCCACTGCTTTTTCTGATATATGTATGACCTGGATATTGGAATACAGAGTAGAATTTCTAAATTTGCCGATGACACCAAACTTGGGGGTGTGGCAAACAGTGATGATACCAATCGACTGCAACAGGACATAGAAAGGCTAGCAGAATGGGCAGACAAGTGGCAGATGGAATTTAATAGAGAAGTGTGAGGTGATGCATTTTGGCAGTGTGCAAGGACAGAGTGACCTGGGAGCTACTGTGCATAGGTCCCTGAAGGTGGCAGGAAATATTGAGTGGCTAGCAAAGCATATGGGATCTTGGGCTTCATAAATAGAGGTATTCAGTACAAAAGTAGAGAAGTTATGCTGAACCACTTCTGGTCACCACACTTTAGGAAGGATGTGAAGGCCTTTGAGAAGGTGCAGAGGAGTTTTACCAGGATGGTTCTGGGGATGGGGGATCTTAGCTACCAGGACAGGTTGGAGAAGCTGGATTTGTTTTCATTAGAGCAAAGGAAGTTGAAGGGTGATTTGATAGATGTGTACAAGAGTATGACTGATTTGGATAGGCTAGATGGGGAAAGGCTGTTCCCACTAGTTGATGGTACAAGGACTAGGGGACACCGATTTTAAGGTTTTGGGCAAGAGATACAGGGGGGGGGTGTGTATGAGGAAAAACTTTTTTACGCAGCGAGTGGTGATGACCTGGAACTCGCTGCCAATGGAAGTGGAGACACTCACTGTTTTCAAGGGGAGACTGGGTGGGCACTTGAGGGAAATAAACTTGCAGGGCTATGGGGATAGAGTGGGGGAATGGGACTGCACTAGAGAGCCGGTACAGACTCGAATGGCCTCCTTCTGTGCTGTTCTGACTATATTGGGGGGAATGTTTATTGCTGTAGTTTAGCTGCTGATAGCGCCTTGCATGTGTGGTATGTTTGGTTCACTGCACTATAGGAGGGGTGGGAGGCTGGTTTATCTTTGCCTGGCTCTGGTTCCACCCAGTGAGTGATGCTAGGTTTTTAACCAAAACTTGTTTTTTTTCTGCAGGATGAATAAAGCGAGTTTAGGGTTTGGTAGCCCGGCAGCCCAGCCGGTCTCAGGCTTCTCCTTTGGTAATGTGCCTGCTGCCAACACTGCAGCTGCAGCCACCACTACCACCAACACCACCTCGTGCTTCTCTCTGCCCTCTGGATCAACGGCCCAGACCGCAGCTCCAGCAGCCTTTAGTTTCGGCACTGTCCCAGCACAGCCGGCTGCAGGGGGCTTTGCACTCGGTGCCTGCTCCACAGCCCAGCCAGCAGCTTCCACTGGGTTTGGATTCACCGCGGCCCTGGCTGTCCCAACCCAGACCACTGCAGCCAGCGGCTTTGGATTCAGCACGGCCACCAGCGCAACGCCAACACCCACACTCGCTGGCTTCAGCTTTGGCACTCCAGCAACCACAACAGCAGCCCCCAAACCAGCAGCACCACTCTCCCTCGGGGCTCAGGCTACAGGTAGGTACACCGCAGTGCGGGGATGTTTCATTTCTTCACACTCCACACGCTGTAGAAGCTTGGGTGAGGGGATGCTTCATTTCTTCACTCTCCACACCACTCAAGTTCAGCTCTTATTGGAAATGTCAGACGGGGCAGGAGCTGTGGTGTCCTCAGTTACCAAAAAACCTGAAGCTATTTAAGAACATAAGAAGCAGGAGTAGGCCATTCGGCCCTTCGAGCCTGCTCCATCATTCAATGAGATCATGGCTGATCTTCTGCCTCAACTCCATTCACCAGCCCGATCGCCATACCCCTTGATGTCAGAAATCTATCGACTTCTGTTTTGAATATACCCAATGACTGAGCCTCCACAGCCCTCTGGAGTGGAGAATTCCAAAGATTTACCACCCTCTGAAGAAATTTCTTCTCATCTCAGTCCTGAATGGCCTACCCTTTATCCTGAGCCTGTGGCCCCTGGTTCTAGACTCCCCAGCCAAGGGAAACATTCTCCCAGCATCCACCCTATCAAGCCCTATAATAATTTTGAATGCTTCAATGAGACCCCCTCTCCATTCTTCTGAATTCAAGAGAATACAGGCCTTGTTTACTCAATCTCTTCTCATACGACAGTCCCGCCATCCCAGGAATCAATCTCGTGTACCTTCGTTGCACTCCCTCTATGGCAAGTATATCCTTCCTTCGGTAAGGAGACCAAAATTGTACACAGTACTCCAGGTGTGGCCTCACCAAGGCCCTATATAATTGGAGTAAGACTACTTTACCCCTGTATTCAAATCCCCTTGCTATGAAGACCAACATACCATTTGCCTTCCTAATGGCTTGCTGCACCTGCACATTCACCTTCAGTGACTCGTACAAGGACACCCAGGTCCCTTTGAGCACCTGCATTCCCCAATCTTTCACCATTTAGGAAATACTTTGCCTTTCTGTTTTTTCTACCAAAGTGGATAACTTCACATTTATCCACATTATAATCTATCTGCCATGTTCTCACCCACTGTCAAGATTGTCTTGAAGCCTCTTCGCAACTGACACTGCTACCTAGCTTTGTCATCCGCAAATTTGGAAATGTTACATTTAGTCCCCTCATCCAAATCATTGATATAGATTGTGTTCTTTTTCCGAGTGGCAGGCAGTGACTAGTGGGGTACCGCAGGGATCGGTCCTAGGACCCCAGCTATTCATCACTATATATTAATGAACTAGACGCGGGAACTAGATGTAATATATCCAAGTTTGCAGACGACACAAAGCTGGGTGGGCGTGTGTGCTGTGAGGAGGATGCCGAGAAACTCCAGTGTGATTTGGACAGGTTGGGTGATTGGGCAGATGCAGTATAATGTGGCTAAATGTGAGATTATCCACTTCGGTGGCAAAAACAGAAGGCAGATTATTATCTGAACGGCAATAGATTGGGAGAAGGGGAAGTGCAATGAGACCTGAGTGTCATTGTGCACCAGCCGCTGAAGGTAAGCATGTAGGTGCAGCAGGCGGTTAAGAAGGCAAATGGTATGTTGGCCTTTGTAGCGAGAGGGTTCGAGTACAGGAACAAGAATGTCTTGCTGCAGTTGTACAGGGCCTTGGTGAGACCACACCTTGAGTATTGTGTGCGGTTTTGGTCGCCTTATCTGAGGAAGGATGTTCTTGCCATGGAGGGAGTGCAGCGAAGATTCACCAGACTGATACCTGGGATGGCAGGAATGATGTATGAGGAAAGATTGGGTCGATTGGGCTTATACTCGCTGGAGTTTAGAAGAATGAGAGGGGATCTCATTAAAACTTTCAAAATTCTAACAGGACTAGACAAACTAGATACAGGAAGGATGTTCCTGATGGCTGGGGAGTCCAGAACCAGGGGTCACAGCCTAAGGATAAGGGGTAAGCCATTTAGGACTGATGAGGAATTTCTTCACCCAGAGCGGTGAACCTGTGGAATTCTCTACCACAGAAGGCAGTTGAGGCCAATTCATTAAGAAATATATCTAACTCCTTCTTGAATATATTTAATTAAGGCTCAAGGGATATGGGGAGAAGGCAGGGACAAGGTACTGAATTTGGATGATCAGCCATGATCTCATTGAATGGTGGAGCAAGCTCGAGGGGCCGAATGGCCTGCTCCCATCTTCTGTTTGTTTCTATGTATAGCTGGGGCCCAAGCACCGATCCTTGAAGTACCCCACAAGTCACAGCCTGCCATCCTGAAAAAGATCGGTTTATCCCTGCTCTGTTTTCTGTCTTAACCAATTCTCAATCCATGCTAGTATATTACTCCCAATTCCATGTGCCCTAATTTTACTCACCAACCTCTTGTGTGGGACCTTATTGAAGGCCTTCTGAAAATCCAGATACACCACATCTACCAGTTCCCCTTTGTCTGCCCCACTAGTTGTATCCTCAAAGAACTCCAATTGGTTTGTCAAACAGGACTTCCCTTTCATAAATCCACGTTGATTCTGCCCAATCTTACTATTAATTTCCAAGTGCCCAGTTATTGTATCCTTTATAATAGATTCCAGCATTTTCCCAACTACTGATGTGAGGCTAACAGGTCTGTAGTTCCCTTTTTTTTTCTCTCCATCCTTTCTCACATTTGCTATCCTCCAATCTGCAGGAACCATTCCAGAACCGATAGAATTTTGGAAGATGACAACCAATGCGTCCATTATCCCAATGGCCACCTCTTTCAAAACCCTAGGATGTAGGTCATCTGGTCCTTGAGATTTATTGACTTTTAGTCCCATTAATTTTGCTAGTACTGTTTTTTTTTTTTTTAACTAATAATTTCTTTAAGTTCCTCATTCTCACCACACCCTTGGTTTTCTCGTATTTCTAGGAAGTTTTTTGTCTTCCTCAGTGAAGACAGAAACAAAGTATTTATTTAATTTCTCTACCATTTCCTCATTCCCCATTGTAAATTCTCCCGTCTGACTGTAAAGGACCTACATTTACCTTCGCCAGTCTTTTCCTTTTCATCACATAACTATAGAAGCTTTTACAATCCGTTTTTATATTTTTTGCTAGTTTGTGCTCTTATTCCATTTTCCCTTTATCAATTTCTTGGTCCCCCTTTTCTGATTTCTAAAAAGATCCCAATCCTCAGGCTGACTGCTTTTTCTGGCAACTTTAAGCTTCCTCCTTTGACTTAATACTAGCTTTAATTTCTTTTGTTAGCCATGGTTGGATCGCTTTTCCTTTTTGGGTTTTTATGCCCTAGAGGCTTATGTTTGTTGAAAATTATGCATTATTTCCTTGAATGTTCACCATTGTATATCCACCTTCATACCTTTTTAATGTAGTCTCCCAATCTACCATGGTCAACTTGTTCCTCATACCCTTGTAGTTTTTTCTGTTTAGATTGAAGACCTTAGTTTCAGATTGGACTACATCACTCTCAAACCTAATATAAAATTCAATCATATTATGGTCACTTGTCCCTAAATGCCCCTTTACCACAAGATTATTGATTAGCCCTTTCTCATTACACAGTACCAGATCCAGAATAGCCTGTTCCCTGGTTGGTTGGTTCCTCCACATACTGATCCAGGAAACCATCTCGCATGCATTCCAAGAATTTGTCCTCCACACCATTAGTGGTAATTTGATTTGCCCAGTCAATATGTAGATTCAAGTCCTTGTTACATGCACTTCTAATCTCTTGCTTGATGCTGTGCCCTACATTACCATTACTGTTTGGTGGCCTATACACAATTCCCACCAATGTTTTCCTCCCTTTGCTGTTTCTTAGCTCCACCCAAACTGATTCCAGTTCTACATCACGATCTGCCGAGCCAAGATCTTTTATCTCTACCGTACTGATCTCATCCCTTATTAACAGTGCTACGCCACCTCCTTTTCCTTTTTGTCTGTCCTTCCTAAATGTTGAGTACCCTGGAACATTCAGTTCCCAGCTTTGGTTACCCTGCAACCATGTCTCTGTAATGGCAATTACATCATACCCATTTACTTCTATTAGTGCCATTAATTAATCCACCTTGTTGCGAATGCTACGTGCATTTAGATAGTGTCTTCAACTTTGCCTGTTTAATATTTTTCTGCACTTTGACCCTTTTTACTGTTGGCCTTTTTTTCTGCTCCCTACTAGTTTTGCTGACAACGTTTCTAACTTGCACTTCCAGCTTTTGTTTTTCTCTTCTGGGCCCACACTTAGGTTCCCAGCCCCCTGACAAACTAATTTAAATCCTTCCCAACAGCACTAGCAAACCCTCCTGTGAGGATATTGGTCCCGGTTCTGCTGAGGTGTAACCCATCCAGCTTGTACAGGTCCCACCTTCCCCAGAATCGGTCCCAATGCCTCAGGAATTTAAATCCCTCCCTCCTATCTCTCCAGCCACGCATTCATCTGTTCTATTCTATTTCTGCTCGCTAGCACGTGGCACTGGGAGTAATCCTGAGATTACTACCTTTTTGAGGCCCTGCTTTTTAATTTATTTCTTCGCTCCCTATATTCTGCTTGCAGGACCTCGTCCCTCTTTCTACCTATGTCGTTGGTACCAATCTGGACCATGACCTCTGGCTGTTCACCCATCCCCTTCAGAATGTCCTGCAGCCACTCAGTGACGTCCTTGACCCTGGCACCAAGGAGGCAACATACCATCCTGGAGTCATGTCTGCGGCCACAGAAACGTCTATCTGTTCCCCTTACGATAGAATCCCCTATCACTATTGCTCTCCCACTCTTTTTCCTCCCCTCCTGTGCAGCTGAGCCACTCGTAGTGCCACGGACTTGGCTCTTGCTGCATTCCCCTGAGAAACCATCTCCCCCAGCAGTATCCAAAACGGAAAATCTGTTGGAGAGGGAGATGGACCCAGACCTTCCTAGTTCTTTTACTCTGTATGGCGGTCACCCATTCCCTTTCTGCATGTGCACTTTTTTTTTTACCTGCGGTGTGACCACCTCGTTAAACGTGCTATCCACAAAGATCTCCGCCTCGCAGATGCTCTACAGTGATTTCAGCCGCAGCACGAGCTCCGAAACGCAGATTTCGAGTAGCTGCAGCTGGAGACACTTCCTGCACACGTGTTCGCCCTGGACACTGTGTCCCTGACTTCCCACAGCACAGGAGGAGCACTCCACACAGCCGAGCTGCCCTGCCATGTCCTACTCTTAATTTACTCCCTTTACTTCCTTTAAATTAAAACATATTAAATACACTAGGGACCTTACTTCACTTTAAACATTACTCGCTCTAAACTAGAGACCTTACTTTTACTTTAACGACTGGACTGTAGAAATACTCACCAGCTCCTACTTGCCAATCAGCTCCTTCCCTGGTTGTGATGTCACTTTAGTGGTGTTGTTGTTTGACTGCTCCTGCTCTCTTACTCTTCTGGGTGTAAAGTAAGAACCAAATCCTACAGTGAAAAGTTAGGGAAAGCAAAGGCGAAGCAAGGGAGCTCCTCCTTCCACTCCTCACTCACCCAACTGTCAGCACTCTGCTCAAACCGCACACGGTGCAGATCGCACTGCGAAGCCTGTTTTTATAGGCCTAGTTTCCCTACTAAACTGCCTTCAGCTGCTCTGAATTATTCTCTGCCTTCTCTGAGGCTGCTGACTCCTTTCAAGTCTGCTGTCCTTGGCCTCCCACGCTCTTTATCCTGCCTTTGTTGTCGGGGTGTTGCAGCACTAGCAGGAGCTTCATGTACTGCCCATCCCTAGTTACCCTGGAAAGGAGGGAAACTGGTCCTTTGGTAATGATTGCGTTTTTACAATTGAATGGCTCGCTCATCCAGTTGGGACAGTGTTGAGAATCAGCTGTGTTGTGTGGGATTGCAGTTGCACCTCAGTCAGATTGTGCAGGGGTGGCAAGTTTTTCCTGTGACCATCTGTAAACTTTCTTTCCTGATACCTGCTCATGAATTGACAGGTTTATCAAATTCACAAGTTGTCATGGTGGGATTTGAACTCCAGACCTTTGGGTTGCTGGTCCAGTACCGTGACAGCCACACTAACAAACCCAAGTACCCTGGGCTGATTCATAAGGGATGGCATTTAGAAACATAGAAGATGGGAGCAGGAGTAGGCCATTTGGCCCCTTGAGCCTGCGCCGCCATTCAATGCGATCATGGCTGATCATCCAAATTCAGTACCCGGTCCCTGCTTTCTCCCCATACCCCTTGATTTGGCTGAGGTACCAGAGAATGATGGGTGCCCATGGTATGGTGTCCAGCAGGAGTCGCACCTTGCTGGCTACCATTCCACAGGCACCATGACAGAGCGTGGAGGGCTATTATTCTTGTGTGAATATTGACACCACTCAGCCAATGACTTGGAGGTGGGTGGGACTTGTGGCTCATGGCAGAAACTACAGTCACTGAGTACAGCAGGATTAATTCTCCAGCAAAATACAATGAGTGCAGTTAAAGTTGCATACAAATTACGTGCAGAAAAATCAATCCCAGTCTCTTCCAGGCATGATTGACGGGGAATTACCTAATCATCTCCATTCTGACCAGGACCTGTGGTTTCACTGTATGCAGCCCTTTTCTATAGCCAAGTATTGGCATGCTCATAGCAACCTTAAACACCATCAGAATCTACTGCCATCTTTCATCTTGCTTAGCTTAACGTGTCATATCAATACATATTGGGCACAGTCACAATTAACTCAGTATACTTTAACATGTCATGATTCTGGTGTAATACCCAATTCATAGCCCCCCCCCCCCCCCCCCCCCCCCCCCCCAGTGCTAGACCTGCACCCGAGTGTTGCACTGCTCTCTCCAGACAACCCAAGTTTTGAAGAACAGAATCAAGGATTGTACTGCTGGAACTTTCTGCACTTCAAACGAAATTAAATTTCCCACCATTGCATCTCGTTGAGATCCTCAGAAAAAGGCTGCATATAGTGACCCTGCAATTCCTGCTCAGAATAGTGATGATTGGGTAATTCCCCTGTTGAGCACGTCTGGAGACTGCACTGCTGGAAGTGACTCATTGATTTTAGGCACATAATTTGTGACTAACTGCATTTAGATGCAATTGATGTGTGAAATAATTCCAGAGTTGCTGTCTCTGATGTGTGGCTGGTCCTGTTTGAAGCACGGTACAGTTAGAAGCCTGTTTCTTTGAGGAGGGTGTAGGTCCTTCTATTTGAAGAGTGTAAACCATGAATGCACACTCCATTTACCTGCGCTGCTATAACTATCACAGGCTCCCTGTTGTTTTGACACTGTGCTTTTTGCCTCTTTCAGCTTTTGCCTTTAGCCAATCTACACCGGCGGCGTGTGCCACCACATCAGCTCCAGGCTTTTCCTTTGGCTCAAAGCCAGCAGGTGGGTGCCGAGTCTGAGCTAGTGAACGACTGATAATGGAGTGAGGTGAATGAACTAATCCCTTTCAAACACAATGAAAACAAGCAAGCCATGCTGCTTCATCGATAAGTGATTACACTGGAATTTTGTTTCTCACCTCAGACCTGTGCAGGGGCACAGCCAGCACCCGCTGTGCCATCACCTACTCCCTCACCCACAACAAGGGCCAGCAATGTTGAGCTGTGCCTACTGCTTCAGTCGGTAACCGTACCGTCCAGAATGCAACAGTTAATGTCTCCCCTTGTGTGAGTGGAACAGCAGTGGTGAGACGAAAAAATACCATGGTCTAACTAGCTTGCCTTCTACCATCCTGGTAGTCACATGATACAATGATAATGGAGTTAGTGACTAATGGCACTCAATCTCTATCAATGAGTCCACAACAGACCCAGACATGATGTGAGGAAAACCCCATTGGTGGAGAGCTTTGGTCTAAAGTCACTTCCTCCCAAGCAGTGACTAGTCCTCGGTGTGGTGTGCACTGCACAGTTTGATTGAGAACTTAATAGGTCAGAGGAAGTTGCCATGCATTTTCACTTTAGACCTGGACTCATCCCCCTTCCTGTAGCATTAGGATCTATCTCTCTCTTGCACGCCTGCCCCCCCCCCCCCCCCCCCCATGATATTATGGATCCGCCAGTGATTGGCTTATTAATTGCTTCGTTTACAGCAGAACCCACAGTCACTGCTCTCATGCCAAGCTCCATCAGGGTTCTTTTGGCCGTGCCCTGTGTTTAGCATTGTGGTTTAAGTGCTGTATCTGGGGCCATTGTCTGCCAGGTGCTGGTTTACATGGCCTTGTCACACCACACAGTTCCTCTTCAATAAGTCATAAACTTTGACTTAGCAGAAATCACCCTGCACTAAAGTTGCTAAGTTATTGTGTAACACTTGAATCAGGACTAACCTGCCATTGAGTTAAATAGCAACAACCTGCATTTAGCATAGTTACTGCCCCAAGCAGAGTGTAGATGGGGCCGACACTGGAGTAATGTAAATACACCCTTAAATGATAGAGCAGCTGCTTCGCCGGGTTGTTATCCTGGGAGACGTTCCTCTTTAATGAATACAAAGACCAATGGATTCTTTCCCTGCAGGGTTGCCCACAGGAGCTTCAACTGGTGCACCTGCAGCAGGGCCAACTCTGTTTGCCTCGGTGGTGAGCTCGGTGCCTCCCGCCTCTTCCGTGACGACCGGCTTTACACGTGAGTCATGAGCAGATGCTTGGGACAGCAGCGATTTATAGAATCCTACATTTCCAAAATAAGATTAACATATCATATTCCACATACGCAATGTCTGTGTTCAGTGCAGCAAGTCCTGGCCTCGAGTTGGAGCACAGCGCCCTGGGGCCGGGTGAGTTACACGTTTCAGGAGGCTGCCAGAGTACCGTTTTTAACCTCTTGAGCAGCCTGAAGTTGGGCGTTGCGCACTTCCAGTTTGTTACTTCCCTTCTTGCTTACGGGTGAGGTTGGGAAAGGATGGGGTCCAGTCATTAGAATGACTTATCACGTGCCTGCTTCAAACAATGTTGTTGAGAACTACCAGCGCATGCAAGGCCTATATTTTGGAAGAGACACTTAAGTTAAACTAGCCAATCCACTGTTTCCTTTTACTTCCCTTCTTACTAAACATTTGTGGATTTTGCCCTGCTCTATATGGTTGGAGGTTAATCATCACAGCCCCAGGACATTGCTGCAGGAGTTTCTCAGGGCAGTGTCCTAGGCCCAACCATCTTCAGCTGCTTCATCAATGAACTTCCCTCCATCATAAAGTCAGAAATGGGGCTGTTTGCTGATGATTCCACAATGTTAACTCCACAAATAATGAAGCAGTCCATGCCCACGTGCAGTAATACCTAGATGATGTTCGGCTTGGGCTGATAAGTGGCAGGTAACATTCGCGCCACACAAGTGCCAGGCAATGACTATCTCCAAAAAGAGAAAGTATAACCACCGCCCCTTAACTTTCAACAGCGTTACCATCACCGAATCCCCACCATCAACATCCTGGGGGCAACCATTGACCAGAAATTTAACTAGACCAGCCACATAAATACTGTGGCAACAAGAGCAGGTCAGAGGCTGGGTATTCTGCGGCAAGTGTCTCACCTCCTGACTCCCCAAAGTCTTTCCACCAACTACAAGGCACAAATCAGGAGTGTGATGGCATACTCTCCACTTGCCTGGATGAGTGCAGCTCCAACAACACTCAAGAAGCTCGACACCATCCAAGACACAGCAGCCCGCTTGATTGGCACCCCATCCACCACCTTAGACATTCAATCCCCCCACTACTGGCGTACCATGGCTGCAGTGTGTACCATCTACAAGATGCACTGCAGCAACTCGCCAAGGCTTCTTCGGCAGCACCTCAAACCCACGATCTCTACCACCTAGAAAAACAAGGGCAGCAGGCACATGGGAACACCACTACCTCCAAGTTCCCCATCAAGTCACACACCATCCTGAGTTGGAAGTGTATTGCTGTTCCTTCATTGTCGCTCGGTCAAAATCCTGGAACTCCCTCCCTAACAGCACTGTAGGAGCACCTTCACCACACAGACTGCAGCAGTTCAAGAAGGCAGCTCACCACCACCTTCTCAAGGGCAATAAATGCCGGCCTTGCCAGTGACGTCCACATCCCATGAATGAATTTTTTTAAAAAAAAAGTTAGTTATTCAGGTGATATTCAAGTGTTTCCAGTATTGAGTGGGACAAAGGTTTGTGTATAATTATTTCCATGGTGATGTCTTGAGCATTAGTGGGACATTACTGATGGACAGCATCTTGGTGAAGCACCATGTGTAAAATTTTCCTAGTGTATTAGAGCATTGAAAGCACCCATCAGGCCATGTTTGGTGTAGAGGGAGCTTTACTCTGTATCTAACCTGTGCTGTACCTGCCCTGGGAGTGTTGGATTGGACAGTGCAGAGGGAGCTTTACTCTGCATCTAACCCTGTGCTGTACCTGTCCTGGGGGTGTTTGTTGTTTACACTGGATACCTCAAGTGGAAAATGTTCCATTCCCTAGCACTAACATCTTTCACTTTGAGCACAAAATTCGCACAGACAATTAAGAAATCTTCAGCCGGAGAAGCTGCAGGCTGACATTGCATGTAGTCCATTTGAACCTAGCATGGTTTAGCGACTTACTAAACTAACTAACTCTAGCTTCATAACATTGAGGACTGATCTTTTGTTCTGAGCCTGTATATCTTCAGATTCCTAATTAACTTGTTTGAAGTGCATCTTCCTGACCTAGTTTTGCTTGTGTTTAGTGACCAGTTCTGCCGCTCCTGTTCCTGCTGCCTCTACAGCGTCTGCTCCGTTTGGGTTTAAGCCGACAGCTACAGCCTTGCCTGTCACCACAGCTGCAACCTTGGGTATGTACTGGTACTATATTTGACTCTACAATTACAGTCCTTCCATAATTGATGCAGTACAGGTCCTAGGAAGTTTAACAGATTACTTCTCCAGTATCTCATTCTATGGTAAAGCTGAAGATTAAAGGGGGAGTCTGTGTGCTCAGTTTAATTACAGGTCTTGCATGGTGCTTGCACCATGGTCTAGGTTACTAGACAGTGCCAGTTTGGCTCTGTTAATAGCACTCTAGTCTGAGTCCAAAGGCTGTGGGTTAATGTGCCACTCCAGGAACTTGAGCACATATTCAGAGTGTGGAGCTGGGTGGTGCTAAGCTGGTCAGGAGCACCAGAGGAGCCTGGCAGTGACTTGCCGGAATCGCCAATATACACACCACTATCAGCAGCTGGAACAGTCACACATGCACTTAACATTTATTCTACATGGTCGTTCCAGGCTGTCTCTGGGAGCCTCACTAAGATGCATTGCTTGGTCAAGCTAGCCATTTCATCTCCTTCCCCATGGATCACCAACACCAGAAGCTGCAGTAAAAAAGAAAAATAGACTTGCATTTCTACAGTGCAGTTCACAGCCTCCAGACATTCCAAAGTGCTTTACAGCCAATGAAGTACTATTGAAGTGTAGTCAGTGTTGTAATGGAAATGCAGCAGCCAATTTGCAAACAACAAAAACCCACAACCAGCAATGAGATGATGACCAGATAATCTGTTTGTATTGATGTTGGTTAAGGGATAAATATTGGCCAGGACACTAGGGAGAACTCCCCTGCTCTTTGAAATAGTGCCATGGGATCTTTTACGTCCACCAGAGAGGGCAGGCGGGGCCTCGGTTTAATGTCTCATCCAAAAGACAGTGCTTCCGACAATGCAGCACTGCACTGGAATGTCAGCCTAGGTTTTTTGTGCTCACGTCCCTGTAGTGGGACGTGAACCCACAACCTTCTGACTCAGACGAGAGTGCTACCCACTGAGCCACAGCTGACACTACAATGTTAGTTACAGAATTTCTGAAGGCCCACGCGGTCATAGATTCTAGCCACGTGACCTAACGCACTCCCTTGCTCAGTGCCACAAGCTACATCAACAATGGATTTGTGCTACTTCTAAAGTGGCCCTGGAAATCCTCCGCATTGACTCCATGAAATCTCATGGCTTCAGGTCAAACCTCCTGCTTACCACCTACTGCCCTCCCTCTGTTTATGAATCCGTACTCCTCCATGTTGAACACCACTTGGAAGAAAGAGGGTAGCAAGGGCACAGAACGCACTCTGGGTGGGGGACTTCAATGTCCATCACCAAGAATGGCTCCGTAGTACTGCCACTGACCGAAGGACATGGCTGCCAGACTGGGAATGCGGCAGGTGGTGAGTGAACCAACACGAGGGAAAAACCTACTTAGGACCTCTGCTGTTTTTGATATAAATTAATGACTTGGACTTGGGGGTACAGGGCACAATTGCAAAATTTGCAGATGAGACAAAACTTGGAAGTGTAGTAAACCGTGAGGAGGGTAGTAATAGACTTCAAGAGGCTATAGACAGGCTGGTGGAATGGGTGGACACAGCAGATGAAATTCAATGCTGAAAAGTATGAGGTCATACATTTTAGTAGGAAGAATGAGGAGAGACAATACAAGCTAAATGGTACAATTTTAAAGGGGGTGCAAGAACACAGACCTGGCGGTGTGTGTAGACAAATCTTTGAAGGTGGCAGGGCAGGTTAACAAAGCAAGTTACTAAAACATATGAGACCCTGGGCTTTATAAATAGAGGCATAGAGAACAAAAGCCAGGCAGTTATGCTGAACCTTTATAAAACACTAGTTCAGCCCCAGCTAGAAAATTGTGTCCAATTCTGGGCACTGCACTTTAGGAAGGACATAAAGGTTTTAGAGAGGGTGCAGAAGAGATTTACTAGAATGGTTCCAGGGATGAGTGATTAGTTACGTGGATAGACTGGAGAAGCTGGGGTTGTTCTCCTTAGAGCAGAGGAGGCTAAGAAGAGATGTGATAGAGGTGTTTAAAATCATGAAGGATTTCGCTAGAGCAAATAAAGGGAAACTATTTCCAATGGCGGAGAGCACAGGTTTAAGGTGATTGGCAAAAGAACCAGAGGCGACATGAGGAACATTCTATGCAATGGAGTGGTTAGGATTTGGAATGCACTGCCTGATAGGGTGGTGGAAACAGATTCAATAGTAGCCTTCAAAGGGGAATTGGATAAATACTTGAAGGAGAACAAATTGCAGGGATATGGGGAAAGAGCGGGGGAGTAGGGCGAACTGGATTGCTCCTCGCAAGCCGACGCAGACTTGGTGGGCCGAACAGTCAACTTCTGTGCTGTACTATTCTATGGTTCTATACTTTGTCTCGTCCTCACCAATCTACCTGTTGCAGATGCATCTATCCATGGTAGTATTGATAGGAGTGATCACCGCACAGTCCTTGTGGAGACGAAGTCCCGTCTTCACACTGAAGACACCCTCTATCGTGTATTGTGCCAGTACCACCGTGCTAAATGGGATAGATTCAGAACAGATCTAGCAGCTTGAAACTGGGCATCCATGAGGCGCTGTAGGCCATCAGCAGCAGTAGAATTGTATTCCACCACAATCTGTAACCTCATGGCCTGAAATATCCCTCACTTTACCATTGAACCAGGGTTGGTCACCTGGCTTAATGAGGAGTGTAGAAGAGCATGCCAGGAGCAGCACTAGGCATACCTGAAAATGAGCTTGCAGCTTGGTAAAATAACACCGGACTACAAGTGTGCTAAACAGCAGAAGCAGCATGCTATAGACAGTTAAGTGATTCCCACAGCCAACTGATCAGATCAAAGCTCTGCAGTCCTGCCACATCCAGTCGTGAATGTTGATGGACAATTGAACAACAGATAGGAGGCTCCATGAAGATCCTCGAGTGGAGCCCAGCGCATGAGTGCAAAAGACAAGGTTAAAGTGTTCGCAACCATCTGTAGCCATAATTGCTAAGTGAATGATCCATCTCTGCCTCCTCCTGAGGTCTGACGCCAGTTGGTGGAACTACAGTATAACTTTTTTTTTTTTAAAACAAACTAGATATATTGCTAATTTCTCTGCATAATTCCGGTCTCTCAACACGTTGTATTGAAATGTACATGGGCAGAATGTGGCTGTTGAGGTGTGGATCATGCACTGGATTAAATGAACCCTCATTCTTCAAGGTGGAGCTGCATGACCACTGTCCTGCAGACTCATGCAGGTTGGTGATCACTGTCCCGCAGACCCATGCAGGTTGGTGATTAGTCGTTGGAAATGCCAGTGTCTGCTATTAGGGAGCTGGTATCTAATGATCACCCACTACCTGCTGGTCACTCGTGTCTGCTTTTGTAGAGCTTTGGATGGGGAGCTGGTACCAGCTGGCCAGCCAGGGTAATGTTTGATTTGAATAAAGGTACTCATTAACTGGCTTTAATAGTTAGAGAAAAGGTTCCACTGTATGATGCTGTAGCAAGGGAGGAAGCTTCAGAGCTCATTTCAATCTTCTGTCGTTAGCTTCTCTTTTAGTGTAATTGGACTATTCTTTGACTAATATTGGAATATGGAACCAAATCCATAGCCGGCTGTGCTCTAACTCCAGCACTACCACAGACTAAAAAATACTAGATTGCTATTTGTGCCCCTTGCCCTCTGCTTCCCCACTACTTTGCTCTTGCTGGCCTGGTGTGCTCTGCTTAATCTGCCTGACATGGTCCATGATTACCTGCTCCCTACACCACTTCTATTTCTGGCTTCGACTGACTCGTGCTGTTCAACTCCTGATTGTCCTACTTCAGCTTTTTTCACAACGCATCCTTTTTGAAATCCTTCAAGGACTGGCAGTTTGAGCTGCCCAGCTGAGTCTTCCTTGAAAAGCGGGTTTGGGTGGAAGCGGCTCACAGGCCGCGTGTTGTATACAGTAAGTGATCATCCTTCCTCACTACGCAAGTGATTGTAGTTCAAGCAGGAAGGAAAGTTGCTGTTGCAGCAGAAGATTACAGTTGCTGCGTTTTGTTTTGTAGCTTCCACTACTGCTGCTGCTGCCACCAGCAGCACTGGGTTTTCTCTGGGCCTGAAGACACCAGCAAGTTTCTCCCTAACACCAGGACCAGCTGGGACAGCCACCAGTGTGAGTACTACGGCTGCCGCTACCACCACTGCTGTTTGCACCGCTGCCGTCACCATCACCACCACCAGTGCTGCTGCCACCACCAGTAGGTAAGGGAATCATTTAGTCAGCCTGCTAGACCAGGAGGGGTGAGGTTGCTCCAAGGTGCTCGGGTCCATGCTGTTGCTGCAATGTCTTCCCATCACTACTTGTGCCACTAAGCAGCAGAATGGTTATTGGTCAGGCAGATTGAGGAGTGGGGGTAGTGGCCTCATGGCAGAAGGAGCACGGGTATAGGACACTTTGCACAGCTTCAGGAGTGAATTTTGTGATGTACAGAACTACATCTTCAGAGCTTTTAGGCAATCCCTTTATTTTGCTACAAAGACAGGTTTATTTGCAAAAAGTCAATTTTTTTTCTACCTGCAAGGAGCTGCGTGAGGTGGGAGTTTGGTGGGTGTGAGAGATTTGGCATAGATGGATTTAAGTTCAGGTGCCATAACTGACGACCTTGCGTTCCTTCTGAGGTATCATCTCATTCTGTCGTACGAGAAGAGATTGAGTAAACTAGGCCTGTATTCTCTTGAATTCAGAAGAACGAGAGGGGATCTCATTGTAGCATACAAAATTATTACAGGGCTTGATGGGCTGGATGCTGCGAGAATGTTTCCCTTGGCTGGGGAATCTAGAACCAGGGGCCACAGGCTCAGGATAAAGGGTAGGCCATTCAGGACTGAGAAGAAATTTCTTCAGAGGGTGGTGAATCTTTGGATTTCTCTACCCCAGAGGGCTGTGGAGGCTCAGTCATTGGGAATATTCAAAACAGAAGTGGATAGATTTCTGACTAGAAAAGGGATATGGCAATAGGGCCGGTGAATGGAGTTGAGGCAGAAGATCAGCCATGATCTCATTGAATGGCGGAGCAGGTTCGAAAGGCCGAATGGCCTACTCCTGCTCCCATTATGTTATTCTTCCCACCCACGCACGTACATCCTTGTACCTTCATAGTTACTTTTTTCTGCTATCTAAGCTCTTCCTGGCGTGTTCACAGAGCATGCCTTGTGTTCTGGGAATAGGAGGTCACATGCTCGATGGGAACATCACTGGTTCTCCATTTTCATTCCATGAGGAGCAACCACGCCTACTTGTATCATTTGTTCATTCAAAATCTTCCTTCAACTTCCTCCCCAAAAGAAAACCATCTGGAGAACTAACAGGAGGGTGAAGGACAGGTTATGTCTGGGGCCAGTCACAACTGTTGGAGGTTTTTGGAGCACTCCTTGTGTTGAAATGAGCTTGGTATGGAATTGGGTTTTGGAGGTTCCCCTAATTTGAAGCAGGTTTGACTTGCCGTTCATTCTATTTGCAGTGCCCCTCCAGTTATGTCGTATGCTCAGCTGGAGAGTCTCATCAACAAGTGGAGTGTGGAGCTGGAGGATCAGGAGAAACAATTCCTGCACCAGGCCACACAGGTCAACGCCTGGGACCGGATGCTGATTGAAAATGGAGAGAAGGTGGGCAAAGTGCTGACCAATTGTAGAAAACAGAATTGATATTGAATGGCTCAGATTTGTCCAGAAGGACACTAACAACATGGTTATTTCTCTTCCTCCTCCCCCAATCTCTTAATTGATTTAAGTGGAGATTGGCTGGGCTTTAAGGTAGTTAATAGACAGCTGACCAGGTAGCTGCCAGGACTGTCCTACAAGAGCATCATGCCTCTCCTTTGTGAAGGGTTTTGTTTGGGTTTGTGATCCTCCTTGTTTCTGCAAATTGTTCTGTAATGCTAACGAGTTTTTTGCTGAGACAGCATCTGGAATTCACCACTGTGGGAACACCATCACCACAAGGACTAGCGGTTCAAGAAGGCCCGCCACCACTTTCTCAGGGCAATAAATGCAACCTTGCCCATGTGGGCTATATCCCAAAAACAGTGTTTTTAAAAAAAAAAAACCCCATCACTGAACAAATGGCTAATCTCACATTAAAGTATTGTTACAAGAGTTGATCCTTTTGGGGGGGGGGGGGGGGGGTGCGTGTGTGCACGTTCTCTGTTACCTCTGGGACCTGCGTTCAAGAGGAGCTCAGTGATGGATGTTGTCTTTGCTTATGTCTGCTGGCTGGAAAGGTCCTGTGTGTAATGCGTTTGGTCTGAATGCCAGTCCTCATAGGCATGAAACCACAGCTAGCCACTGCCTTGAAAACTCAGTAAATTGATCAGGATGGCTGGTGTGGGAGGTGGAAATTAATAATCCTGTGATCCTTTTGAAGTGGAGGCTGAGCTACATTGGTGCATTGTAGATTGGACTCTATGCCACATGACACTGGCTACCTGAAATGGGCATGTGTTCTGGCACCCTTCACCTTGAATACAAAAAAGAGAGAAGATGGATTATGAGAGTAAACTAGCAAGAAATATAATAACATAGTAAGAGCTTCTACAGGTATATAAAAAGGAAGAGTAGCTAAAGTAAACATTGGTATCAGGGAAATGGCAGAGACTTTGAACAAATATTTTGTATCAGTCTTCACAGTAGAAGACACTAAAACCATCTCAGTAACACAATCAAGGGGCTATAGGGAGGAGGGAACTTAAAACAATCACTAAAGAAAAAGTACTCGGTAAAATAATGGGACTAAAGGTGGACAAGTCCCCTGGACCTGATGGGATGGACTACACCTGAACCATGCTGGGACCAGAGTACTAGCGAATTGAATAACTAGGGAGGTAGATGGGGCTTTAAACTAAATTAGGGGGAGGGGAGGGGGGGGAGGTCCCGGTGGGGAGAAATCTAGAATGCTAAAGAGAAAAGACAAGGAAGCAGTGCAGGAAAGTGATTGGGGTAAGGATAACCAGATTGTGTCAGGAAGGGACCGAGCGTACAAACAAAGGAGTGCACTAAAATAGGGTCCGGGTAAGACAAATAGAGCCATAGTACAAAAAAATGTTAAGATGCCTAAAAATGTTAGTCAAATCTAAAGGCACTGTATCTGAATGCACAAAGCATTCATAATAAGGTAGACAAATTAACAGCACAAATAGATGTAAACGGTTACAATATAATTGCGATTAGAGACATGGCTGCAGGGTGACCAAGGCTGGGAGCTGAATAGCCAAGGATATTCGATGTTTAGGAAGGACAGGCAAAAAGGAAAAGGTGAGGTTAGTAAAGGATGAAATCAGCAATAGTGAGACGATATTGGCTCAGAAAATAAAGATGTAGAATCAGTCTGGGTGGAGCTAAGAAGCACCAAGGGGCATAAAACATTGGTGGGAGTTGTCTGTAGGCATCCAAACAGTAGTGGTAATGTAGGGGATGGCATCAAACAGGAAATTAGAGATGCATGTAACAAGGGTACTACAGTAGTCATGGGTGACTTTAATCTACATAGACTGGCCAAACCAAATTAGCAGTAATACTGTGGAGGATGAATTCCTGGAGTGTACGAGATTTTTTTTTAGACCAGTACATTGAGGAGCCAACTAGGGAACAGGCTACGATAGCAAAATACTGCGGATGCTGGTAATCCGAAATAACAGAAAATGCTGGAAAAACTCAGCAGACCAGGCAGCATCTGTGGAGAGAGAAACCGAGAATGTTTCAGGTCGAAGACCTTTTCGTCAGAACTGGGGGGGGAAAAAAAAGCAGGAAATGGAATAGATTTTAAAGCAAGTTTAGGGGCTGGGAAAAGGCGGAGGGGATGAAAGAACAAAAGGGAAGGTCAGTGATAGGATAGAAAGCAGGAGCGATTAAGAGACAGAGATATTCAGGGCAAGAAGGTGGTAATGGGACAGGTTAAAGAACAAAGGATGGCTCTAGATGAAGTGTGAATTGGGCTGGCAGAATGAAGGACTGTTGCCATGTGGGAGGGAAGAAAAAAAGGCCAAACAGAAGTGTGGATAAAAGAATAAATATATAAATAAAGTGTGTGTATGTGCCCGTCCACCGGGAGCCGAGGTCCCCCTTACGGACTAAACGGAGGTGTTCCGCAAAGCAGTCACCCAATCTGCGTTTGGCCTCCCCAATGTAGAGGAGGCCACATCGTGAGCAGTGAATGCAGTATACCAAATTGCGAGAAGTACAAGTAAATCGCTGTTTCACCGGGAAGGGGTGTTTGGGACCCTGGACAGTGGGAAGGGGGGAGGTATAAGGGCATGTGTTGCATCTCCTGCGCTTGCACGGGAAGGTGCTGGGCGAAGAGGAAGGGGTGCTGGGGTTGATAGTGGACTAGGGTGTCGCGCAGGGATCGGTCCCTACGGAATGCTGAAAGGGGAGGTGAAGAGATGTGTTTGGTGGTGGGATCACGCAGGAGGTGGTGGAGGCTGGTGGGGTGAAAGGTGAGGACAAGGGGAGCTTTCGTGGTTCCGGGAGGGAGGGGTGAGGGCAGAATTGCAGGAGATGGAACGGACGCGGTCGAGAGCAGTGTCCACCACAGTAGAGGGCAATCCTCGGTTGAGGAAAAAGGAAGGCATATCTGAAGCACTAGTATGGCAGGTGGCATCGTCAGAGCAGAGGAGAATGGAATAGAGTCCTTACAGGAGGTGGGGTGGGAGGAAGTGTAGTCCAGGTAGCTGGGAGTCAGTGGACTTGTAGTGAATGTTTGTCAATAACCTATCCCCAGAGATGAAGTCAAGGAAGGGAAGGCAAGAGTCGGAGATGGGCCATGGGAAGGGTGGAAATTGGAAGCAAAGTGAATAAAATTTTCTAGTTCAGGGTGAGAGCAGGAGATGGCACCGATACCTCTTTCCGGTACATTGATGACTGAGGGAGAGGACCTGAGTAGGACTGGAATAAAGAACGTTCCACATATCCCATGAAAAGGCAGGCATAGCTAGGACCCATGCAGGCACCCATAGCAGCACCTTTGATTTGGAGGAAATGAGTGGAGCCAAAGGAGAAGTTGTTCAATGTGAGAACAAGTTCAGCCAGGCAGAGGAGGGTGGTTGGTCTTCTCCAAGGAAGAAGCGGAGCGCCCTCAGGCCATCCTGATGGGGGGTGGAGGTGTAGAGGGATTGTACGTCCATGGTGAAAAGGAGGCAGTTGGGGCCGGGGGTAACTTAGTGGCGGAGGGCGTCAGAAGAGTCGCGGATGTAGGTGGGAAGAGACTGGACAAGGGGAGGAAAAAATAGTCGAGATAGGAAGAGAGAAGTTCCGTGGGGCAAGAACAGGCTGAAACGATGGATCTACCAGGGCAGTCTGGTTTGTGGATCTTGGGAAGGAGGTAGAAGCGGGCTGTGAGGTTGGGGAGCTATGAGGTTGGTGGCTGTGGGGGGGGGGATCTCCAGAGGAGATGAGGTCAATGACAGTCTTGGAAATGGTGGCTTGATGTTCGGTAGTGGGGTCATGGTCCAGGTGGAGGTAGGAGGAGGTGTCTGAGAGTTGCCGTTCAGCTTCCGCTAGGTAGAGGTCGGTTCGCCAAACAACAGCACCACCCTTGTCAGCAGGTTTAATGACAGTCGGGGTTGGATCTGAGAGAATGGATTGCTGCAAGTTCAGAGGGAGGTAGGTTGGAGTGAGTGAGGGGAGCAGAGAAATGGAGACGGCCAATGTCACAGTGGCAGTTTGCAATGAAAAGATAGAGGGTAAGAGGCCTGAGGGAGGGGTCCAGGTAGAACGAGAATTCTGAAAGCAAGAGAAAGGGTCAGCCGTGCGGGGGGGAACGAATCCTGGCCAAAGAAGTAGGCACGGAGACGAAGGCGGTGGAAAAAGCTCTCCGCATCATGCTGAGCTCAATTCATTGAGGTGGGGGCGTAAGGGGATGAAGCTCCGGCCTTTGAGGACTGATCGTTTGGGGTCAGAGGGGAAGGTCAGAGGATAGTGAAAACACAGCCGGGGGTAAGATTGGGAGAAGGGTCAGAGGAAAGTGAAGGGGGCGAAGGTTCCGGAAGGGCGTTGGTGTTCGAAAGTTGATGAAGCTTGCGATCCTTGACATCAGAAAGGAAGAAAAAAAGTTTTTTGTTGGTGTCAGATGAGTCGAAGGATGAAATGGAACACTGGACCCGGGCAGCTTTGAGAGTGCGTCGGTGCTGCTGAAGAGAGGTTGAGTGTGTTCATGTGGCGCCGCATGGGAACAGGCTATCCTAAATTGGGTATTGTGCAATGTGAAAGGGTTAATTAATCTTTTGTGTGGTTCTTTAGGGAAGAGTGATCATGACATGATAGCATTCTTCATTAAGATGGAAAGTGAAGTCCAATCTGAAACTAGGGTCCTAAATCTAATCAAAGGAAATTACAAAGATATGAGGAGTGAGTTGGCTATGATAGCTTGGGGAGCTTCATTAAAAGGCATGACTGTGGATAGGCAATGGCTAACATTTAAGGAACGAATGCATGAATTGTAACAGATATAATTGGGATTACGGAGACATGGCTCCAGGGTGACCAAGGCTGGGATTTCAACATCCAGGGGTATTCAATATTCAGGAATTGTGGTATGTGCCTTAAGAGCCCCTGTGTACTGCAATGCCAGTAGTGGCCACTCGGGCTATATAAGCCTGTATAGTGTCTTGTATCTTTTAGTTCACCTCCAGACTTGGTTCAGTAAACACCTGTTAAACCAGCTCCTGCATTCCGTGTCTCCATTAACACACGGATACAACAATGCCGACAAATTGGAAACTGACTTACCTGCAATTCGGCAGCACCTCAAGGAGATCGATTCCTCAGACGAAGGTCGAAGGAAAAAAAAAAGAGAAAACTCTGGTTTCACCAGCTAGCCGGGCTGGTGGCAGGTACTGCAATAATCCTTCCTGGGCGGCGGGCTGGGGCTCGATCGGCTGGCTCTGCAGCAGGGCCGAGCAGCGAAGGCGGAGGCAAACAGACGGAGGGTGGAGCACTCTGGAGACGGCCAGCGCTGCAAAGCAGGTCGGCGTTCGGACCAAGCCGAGGGAGGGAAAAGTCCCAGAGAGTCCGGCGGGAACGAGTCTCCAACTACTAAAAATATCTATAAATAAAAACCGCGGAGAACAGCATTGGCAGCGCGGGAGGCGCCATTTTTTCTCGGCAGGGAAGAAAGGAAAGCACTGGAGGTGCCACTTTTTCAGGATGCCTAAGACTGGCAATATTACTGCTTTCGATAGTGATGTAGAGGATTGGACCACATGTGCAAAGAGTGGAGGTATATTGCACAGCGAATGAAAGAGGATGATAAAAAGGCATCGGTACTTCTAAATCTGATGGGCGCAAGGACATACGGGCTGTTACGAAACTTAATCACTCCAGCCAAACCGATGGACAAGAATTTTAAGATTGTTGATACCCTACAGGAGCACTTAAACCCAACACCGCTGTTGATAGTGGAACGATTCAAATTCTTCAAGAGGAATCAGCACAAGAATGAAAGTAACGCTGATTACCTCACCGAATTAAGGAAGCTGTCAAAGCGCTGTCAAAGCACTGCCAATTCGGGGCAGGACTGGCAGATTCTCTTCGAGACAAATTAGTCTGCGGTCTCCTAAGTGAAGGAACACCGAAAAGGCTACTTTCTGAGAGATTTAACACTGGACAAGGCTTTCAGTGTGGCTGTACCATACGAAGCAGCAGCAAGAGGAGCTGCAGAGATACAGCAAAAGCCACAGGACTTCGGCACCCATGAAATGACACGGGGGTTTCGAGAGATGTTTATCGCTGCAGCAGATCCACCCATGACCAGAGGGACTGCTGGTTCAAGGACAAAGCATGCAGGCAATGCGGAAAGATGGGACACATTGCACGTGTATGCCGATCTGGAAACAAAAAATCCACTGACAGGAAAAAAAAATCAATAAGGAAAAGTACAGAAAGGTACAAATGATGACGGACAGTAGCTCCGACAACCAGAAGAGCGATAGTGACTCCGGAAACAAGAGACTAAGCTGTCTCAAATTACATAATGTAATTGCCAAAGAAGATTACCAGACCATTTGGGTTACACTCACAATAGCGGGGTCCCCAGTTAAAATGGAGCTAGATACATGATCAGCTCTGACCGTCATAAGTCGACGGGATTACGAGCGGCTATTTCCGCATATACCTTTTTGAAAGACACATCCATTATCTTGAAAACATATACGGGGCAGAAAGTATACCCCAGAGGGAATAAGGGTGCCTGTTGTATACAACGGCAAGGAAATACAGAAGTTGTATTTATACGTTCTGCAAGATGGTGGTCCACTGCTGTTGGGACGTGAAGGATCAGGAAGATAAGTTTAGACTGGCACTCCATTCAGGCACTGACGGTGACCAGTAAGGGGGGAAAAAATGATGACGTCATACCTGAACGATTAAAAGACATCTTTGCCAACGCCAAAGAAGTGTTTCAACAGGAACTAGGGACCTTGAAAGGCGTCACCCCCTCAATAAAAGTGGAAGATGCGGCAATTCCCAAGTGTAAGGCAAGGCCGGTGCCATATGCAATTCGTCCAGCAGTCGAGGCAGAGCTGGAGAATTTGGAAAAGGCGGGCGTGTTATCCAAGATAGATTGGAGCAAGTGGGCAACACCCATCGTCCCTGTCATGAAGAAAAGTTGAATAATGATAAATCTGAAGAACCGAGAAAAATTCGCATCTGTGGGGACTTCAAGGTGACTGTAAACCCGGTCCTTCACACGGGAGGATAGAAGATATTTTCGCCTCACTATCCTGAGGGAAATGTTTCACCAAAATTGACTTGGCACAAGCATAACTACAGATGGAGGTTGAGGAGGCCTCTTTAAAAAGTACCTCACGATAAACACACACAAAGGCCTGTACCAGTACAATCGACTAGTTTTCGGAGTAGCATCCGCTCCAGCTATCTGGCAAAGAGCTATGGAGCAAGTCCTGCAAGGGATTCAGGGGACTCAATGCTACCTAGACGACCTCCTTGTAACAGGAGAAAACGACAACAAGCACCTTGCCAATTTGGCGCAGGTGCTCACTAGGCTGAGAGAACGAGGCCTGCGAGCAAATCGCCCCAAGTGTGAATTTTTCCAGAAACAAATCCTATTGTGGCCACATAATTAACGAAGAAGGGTTGCATAAGTCACCTGAGAAAATTGAAGCGGTCATAAAAGCCCCAGCACCTGTGTCTCTCAATTAAGGTCATTCCTGGGATTAATAAATTACTATCTCAAATTTTTACCAAACTTGTCAACTCTTCTGCACCCTCTTAACAAACTGCTACAAACGGGAGTAATTTGGAAATGGAGCGAAGACTGTAAACGTGCCTTCCATAAATGCAAAGGCTTGATCACGTCCAAGGAAGTTTTGGCTCATTACAACCCATCACTGCCAATCAGACTGGCGTGCGATGCATCCCCTTACGGTGTAGGAGCGGTTTATCGCCTAGATTCCCTGATGGCTCGGAGCGGCTGATAGCTTTTGCGTCACGCTCATTGAACTCAGCTGAGCGTAACTATGCCCAGATCGACAGGGAAGCACTCAGCCTGGTGTGGGGAGTGAAGAAATTCAACCATTACCTACACGGACAAAAATTTACCTTGTTGACTGACCATCAACCCCTCGTCTCATATTCAACCCTAAAAAGGGCGTTCCCATTATGATAGCGCAAAGGCTACAGAGGTGGTCCCTTTTCCTAGGGGCACACCAATATGACATAGAATACAAAGGATCAAAACAGCGTGGAAATGCTGACGGCGTATCGCGTCTACCGTTGCCAACGGTAGAAGAGGCACCTACAGTGGACCCAGTGGAGATGTTCCACTCAACCATAGTGGAATGTCTACCAGTAACAAATTCTACCATTGAAAAGGAAACGAGAAATGACCTGACTCTCACGAGTCTACGATTTAACGGTGAAGGGATGGCCAGCACATGGCGAACCACTGCCAGTATTCTCGCAAAGAAGAGAACAGCTGTCAGTGTGCCGAGGAACCTTGATGTGTGGATCCAGAGTGGTGATTCCACCCAAACTCCAGGATAAAGTGCTAAAGGAGCTTCACGAGGGGCACCTGGGTGGAGTGAAAATGAAGAACCTAGCCAGAGCGTTTGTGTGGTGGCCAGGTATCGATGGAGACATCGAAAAAATGACCAAGAGCTGTCTAGGATGCCAGCAGGTCCAAAACGCCCCACCACAAGCCCCTCTACATCCATGGGAGTGGCCCTCCTCTCCATGGCAAAGGGTACACATCGACTTTGCTGGTCCATTTATGGACTCGATGTTCTTAATCGCAGTTGATGCACACTCCAAGTGGCTGGGGGTAATAAAGATGTCCTCCACCGCCACGGAAAAAACCATCACCAGTATTAAGGACCATATTTGCCAGGAATGGGATGCCTGAACAGATCTGTTCTGATAATGGACCGCAATTTGTGTCCGAAGAATTCAGGAAGTTCTTAAAACAATGGGGTTAAGCACTACACGTCCGCCCCATACCATCCCGCCACCAATGGATTGGCTGAAAGGTTTGTCCAGACCTTTAAGAAGGCCATAAAGGCCATGGGTAATGAAGACATAAATCTACAGCATAAGGTAGATAACTTCTTGTCTGCATACAGGAATGCAACACGTGGTTACAAACCAAACTCCCGCCATGATGTTCTTCAATAGAAGACTAGATGCCGGCTGGATTTGATCAAGCCAAACATCAGAAGGGACGTAGAGAACCGGCAATTTCAAGGCACGAATGAAAGGCCAACTAGAACCTTCCAGATAGGTCAACAAGTTTTGGCCCGGGACTACCGTACCGAGAAATGGCAGCCTGGAACTATTTGCACACGACTAGGACTGCTGATGTATACCGTGGACATTGGAGAAAGCATAATAAGGCGCCATGCTGACCATATCATAGAATCATCCGAAAAGGGACAACCTACACCACAACTCTACGCCTAATGATGAAGCAGAGATACCCATAGTATCTACCTCCGATCCGGTGATACTGGAACCAGATGAACCTGACACTGGCATTCAAGCTGAATCGACCTTGCCAAAAGAACCTACTACACCACCGAAAACTACTTCACCACCGAGGCGTTATCCGGACCGAGTCAGGAAGCCTCCAGAGAGACTGACTTATAATTGATTAACTGCAGCAAATGTGTAGATTATTGTTCTTGTAAACATGTTAATTAATGATTACTTAAAATATTGTGTACTGGTTGTCTAAAAGGGGAGGAATTGTGGTGTATGTGCCTTTAAGAGCCCCTGTGTACTGTAATGCCGGTAGTGGCCACTCGGGCTCTATAAGCCTGTATAGTGTCTTGTATCTGTTAGTTCACCTCCAGACTTTGTTCAGTAAACACATGTTAAACCAGCTCCTGCCTTCCGTGTCTCCATTAACACACAGATACAACAGGAAGGACAGGCAAAAAGGAAAAGGCGGTGGGGTAGCATTGCTGGTTAAAGAGGCGATAACACAATAGTAAAGAAGGATATTAGCTCTGATGCTGTGGAATCTGTATGGGTAGAGCTGAGCAATAACAAGGGGCAGGAAAAAGTTAGTGGGAGTTGAATACAGACCCCCAAAAGTAATGCTGAGGTTGGGGATGGCATTAAACGGGAAATTCGAGATGCGTGCAATAAGGGCACAGCAGTTATCATGGGTGACTTTAATCTACATATACAGGAAACTTTGGTTTATCCGGAGGTTAACTGTCCGGAATGCTCGAGGCACCGGCAAAATTCAGGAGTCGGTTCAGTAAGTTTTTTTTCTTTTCGTTGCTTTTTTTTTTTCACCAGTCAGGCTCTGCAAGGTCTAGCTAAAGCTGTTGCTTAGCTACAGAGACTCTTGCAAGCTACGGCCGACTGTTTAGAAGCACAGGGTTTGTTGCTAGATACGGAGCTCAAAAGCTTCCGTATGTTTTAACATTAGCACTGGTTTGTCCGGCAGTTTTGATGGGATGGCAACAGCTCGGTCCCGTCGGTGCCGGATATCACAAAGTTTCCTGTAGATTGGTCTAACCAAATTAGTAACAATACTGTGGCAGAGGAATTCCTAGAGTGTATACAGGATGGTTTCTGGAACCAACTAGAGATCAGGCCATCTTAGACTGGGTATTATGTAATGAGAGAGGATTAATTAGCAATCTTGTTGTGCGAGGCCCCTTGGGGGAGCAATCATAACATATGATCGAATTCTTCATTAAAATGGAGAGTGAAGTAGTTGATTCAGAGACTTGGGTACTGAATTTAAATAAAGGAAACTACGATGGTATGAGGCGCGAGTTGGCTAGGATGGATTGGGGAATGTTACTAGACGGTGATAGGCAATGGCAAACATTTAAAGATCGCATGGATGAACTACAGAATTTGTTCTTCCCTGTTTGGCATAAAAATAAAACATCTAAGGTGACTCAACATTGGCTAACAAGGGAAATTAGGGATAGCATAAGATCCAAGGAGAGGACATAGAAATTGGCCAGAGAAAGCAGCAAACCTGAGGATTGGGAGCAGTTTAGGATTCAGCAAAGGAGGACAAAGGGATTAATTAAGAGGGGGAAAATAGTGAGTAGTCTTAGACTGTGTTCGGTGCCTTCCCGGATGCTTCTCCAATTTGTGCAATCTTGGGCCAGGGATTCCCAGGTGTCAGGGATGTTGCACTTTTTCAAGGAGGCTTTGAGGGTGTCCTTGAAGCGTTTCCTCTGCCCACCTGGGGCTCTCTTGCCGTGCCGGAGCTCAGAGCGCTTGTTTTGGGAGTCTCTGTCCGCATGCCTGATAAATGTGACCGGCCCATCGGAGCTGATCGCACGTGGTCAAAGCTTCGATGCTGGGGATGTTGGCCTGAGCAAGAACACTGACGTTGGTGTGCCTATCCCGCCAATGGATTTGCAGGATCTTGTGGAGGCAGCGTTGGTGGTACCCCTCCAGTGCTTTGAGTTGCCTGCTGTACATAGTCCATGTCTCTGAGGCATACAGCAGGGCGGGTATCACTGCTGCTCTGTAGACCATGAGCTTAGTGGCGGGTTTGAGGTTCTGGTCTTCAAACGCTCTCTTCCTCAGGCGACCGAAGGCTGCACTGGCACACTGAAGGCGGTGTTGGACTTCGTCGTCGACGTCTGCCCTTGTTGATCGTAGGCTCCCGAGGTTTGGCAAGTGGTCCACGTTGTCAAAGGCCTTGTCATGGATTTTGATATTCGGGGGGCAGTACTGTGTGGCGGGGGCAGGTTGGTGCAGGACCTTTGTCTTGCGTATGTTTAGTGTAAGGCCCATGCTCTCATACGCTTCGGTGAAGGTGTTGACGATGGTTTGGAGTTCGACCTCAGAGTGAGCGCAGACGCAAGCGTCGTCTGCATACTGTAATTCAACGACAGAGGATGGGAAGACCTTGGATCTGAACTGGAGGCGACTGAGGTTGAACAGTTTCCCGTTTGTTCTGTAAATTAGCTCCACCCCAGTGGGGAGCTTAGAGTGAGATGGAGCATTGCAACAAGGAAGATAGAGAACAGCGTTGGTGCGATGACACAGCCTTGATTGACCCCGGTTCGTATGTGAATTGGGTCTGTGGTGGAACCATTGGTCAGGATCACGGCTTGCATGTCATCGTGAAGCAGGTGGAGGATAGTGACAAACTTTTGACTGCAGCCAAATTTGAGGGCACTCCATAATCCCTCACGGTTGAGTGTTGAAGGTGTTTGAGATCAAAAGGCCATGTACAGCGGTTGGTGCTGTTCCCTGCATTTCTCTTGTAATTGACATGCGGTGAAGATCATGTCCTTTGTGCCCCTTATTGCGACTTTGGGACGAGCTCTTCGGCCACTGGGAGAAGGCGATTGAGGAGGATTCTTGCAATGACTTTCCCTGTGGCAGACAGCAGGGAAACTCCTCTGTAATTACCGCAATCGGACTTGTGACCATCTTCAAGAAAGGTGACAATTACAGCGTCTGAGATCCCCTGGCATGATCTCCTCCTTCCAAATAAGAGAAATGAGTTCATGAATTCGCACCAGTAGTGTTTCTCCACCATGCTTTAGTGCCTCGACGGGGATTCCATCTGCTCCTGAAGCCTTGTTGTTCAGTTGTCGGATGGCCTTTTCAACCTCATGCCGGGCTGGGGTTGTGCTGAGATGGTGGTGGGTAGCATGCTGTAGGATGGAGTTGAGGACACTCGTGTCGAAGACAGAGTCGTGGTTAAGAAGATCTGGCCGTAGATGGTCTTGACTGCGCTAGATCGCATGGATGAACTGCAGAATTTGTTCATCCCTGTTTGGCATAAAAATAAAACAAAGGTGACTCAACATTGGCTAACAAGGGAAATTAGGGATAATATAAGATCCAAGGAGAGAACATATAAATTGGCCAGAAAAAACAGCAAACCTGAGGATTGGGAGCAGTTTAGGATTCGGCAAAGGAGGACAAAGGGATTAATTAAGAGGGGGAAAATAGAGTATGAGCGTAAGCTTGCAGGGAACATAAAAACTGACTGTAAAAGCTTCTATAGATATGTGAAGAGAACAAGATTGGTGAAGTCAAGCGTAGGTCCCTTGCAGTCAGAATCGGGGGAATTTATAATGGGGAACAAAGACATGGCAGACCAAATAAATGCATACTTTGGTTCTGACTTCACAAAGGAGGAGACACAAACTCCCAGAGATGTCTGGGAACATAGGGTCTAATGAGAGGGAGGAACTGAAGGAAAACGGTGTTGGGGAAATTGACAGGTTTGAAGGCCGATAAGTCCCCAGGGCCTGATGATCTACATCCTAGGGTACTTAAGGAAGTGGCCCTAGAAATTGCTGGTCATCTTCCAAAATTTTATAGACTCTGGAACAGTTCCCATGGATTGGAGGGTAGCTAATGTAACCCCACTATTTAAAAAAGGTGGTAGAGAGAAAAATGGGGAATTACAGCCTGACATTGTTAGTGGGGAAAATGCTAGAGTCCATTATAAAAGATGTAATAGCAGAGCACTTGGAAAACAATGACCGGATCGGACAAAGTCAACATGGATTTACAAAAGGTAAATCAAGCTTGACTAATCTACTGGAATTTTGAGGATGTAACTGGTAGAATAGATAAGGGAGAACCAGTGGTTGTGGTGTATTTGGACTTTCCGAAGGCTTTCGATAAGGTCCCGCATAAGAGATTAGCGTGCAAAGTTAAAGCACATGGGATTGGGGGTAAGGTACTGACTTGGATAGAAAACTGGTTGGCAGACAGGAAACAGAGTTGGAATAAACGAGTCTTTTTCCGAGTGGAAGTCAGTGACTAGTGGGGTACCGCAGGGATCGGTGCTAGGACCCCAGTTATTCACTATATATATTAATGATCTATATTAATGATCTAGACGAGGGAACTAGATGTAATATCTCCAAGTTTGCAGACGACACAAAGCTGGGTGGGCGTGTGTGCTGTGAGGAGGATGCAGAGAAACTCCAGTACAATTTGGGCGATTGGGCCAATGCAGTATAATGTGGAGAAATGCGAGGTTATCCACTTTGGTGGCAAAAACAGGAAGGCAGATTATTATCTAAATGGCAATAGATTGGGAAAAGGGGAAGTGCAACGAGACCTGGGTGTCCTTGTGCACCAGTCGCTGAAGGTAAGCATGCAGGTGCAGCAGGCGGTTAAGAAGGCAAATGGTATGCTGACCTTCATAGTGAGAGGATTCGAGTGCAGGAACAAGGATGTCTTGCTGCAGTTGTGCAGGGCCTTGGTGAGACCACACCTTGAGTATTGTGTGCAGTTTTGGTCGCCTTATCTGAGGAAGGATGCTCTTGCCATGGAGGGAGTGCAGGGAAGATTCACCAGACTGATACCTGGGATGGCAGGAATGACGTATGAGGAGAGATTGGGTTGATTGGGCTTATACTCACTGGAGTTTAGAAGAATGAGAGGGGATCTCATTGAAACTTAAAATTCTAACAGGACTAGACAGACTAGATGCAGGAAGGCTGTTCCTGATGGCAGGGGAGTCCAGAACCAGGGGTCACAATCTAAGGATAAGGGGTAAGCCATTTAGGACTGATGAGGAGGAATTTCTTCACCCAGAGTGGTGAACCTGTGGAATTCTCTACCACAGGACATTTGAGGCCAATTCATTCATTAAATATATTCAAGAAGGAGTTAGATATATTTCTTAAGGCTAAGGGGATCAAGGGATATGGGGATAAAACAGTGATAGGGTACTGAATTTGGATGATCAGCCATGATTGCATTGAATGGCGGAGCAGGCTTGAGGGGCCGAATGGCCTACTCCTATCTTCTATGTTTCTAACAATTATACATTCCTTTCTGGTGCAAAAACACAAAAGGAAAAGCGGCCCAACCATGTCTAACAAGAAATTAAGGATAGTATTAGATCCAAAGAGGTCATATAAAGTTGCCAGAAAAAGTAGCAAGCCTGAGGATTGGGAGCAGTTTAGAGTTCAGCAAAAAAGGACCAAGAGATTGATTAAGAATGGAAAAATAGAGTAGGAGAGTAAACTTGCAAAACATAAAAGCGGATTGTAAAAGCTTCTACATGTATGTAAAAAGAAAAAGATTAGTGAAGACAAATGTCAGGAAATGGCAGAGCAATTAAACAAATACTTTGGTTCTGTCTTCACAGAAGAGGACACAAATAACTTCCCAGAAATGCTAGGGAACAAAGGGTCTAGTGAGAAGGAGGCATTAAAGGAAATTGGTATTAGTAAAAAAAAAAAAAAAGTGCTGGAGAAATTAATGGGACTGAAAGCTGATAAATCCCCAGGGCCTGATAACCTGCATCCCAGAGTACTAGGAGGTAGCCATGGAAATAGTGGATGCTTTGGTTGTCATCTTCCAAAATTCTATAGATTATGGAATAGTTCCTGCAGATTGGCGGGTGGCAAATGTAACCCCACTATTTAAAAAAGGAGGGAGAGAAAACCGATAGGGAACATGCTAGAGTCTCATATAAATGATATGATAACTGGACACTTAGAAAACATCTACGGGATTAGACAAAGTCAACACAGATTTTTGAAAGGGAAATCTTGTTTTTTGAGTATGTAACTAGTAGAATAGATAAAGGAGAACCAGTGGATGTGGTGTATTTGGATTTTCAGAAGGCCTTTGATAAAGTCGCACATAAGCGGTTAGTGTGCAAAATTAAAGCACATGGGATTGGGGGTAATATACTGGCATGGATTGAAAATTGGTTAACAGACAGGAAACAGTAGGAATAAATGGGTCTTTTTCAGGGTGGCAGACGGTGACTAGTGGGGTACCGCAGGGATCAGTGCTTGGGCCCCAGCTAGTTACAATATATTAATGATTTGGATGAGGGAACCAAATGTAATATTTTGAAGTTTACTGACGACACGAAACTAGGTGGGATTGAGTTGTGAGGAGAATGCAAAGAGGCTTCAAGGCGATTTAGATAAGTTGAGTGAGTGGGCAAATACATGGCAGATGCAGTATAACTTGGATGAATGTGAAGTTATCCACTTCAGTAGGGAAAACAGAAAGGTAGAGTATTTCAATGGGGATAGATTGGGAAATGCTGATGTACAAAGGGACCTGGGTGTCCTTGTACACGAGTCACTGAAAGCAAACATGCAGGTGCAGCAAGCAGTTAGAAAGGCAAATGGTATATTGGCCTTCATTGCAAGAGGATTTGAGTACAGGAGCAAGGATGTCTTACTACAGTTGTACAGGGGCTTGGTGGGACCATACCTGGAGTACTGTGTGCAGTTTTGGTCTCCTTGCCTAAGAAAGGATATACTTGCCATAGAAGGAGTGCAGCAAAGGTTCACCAGACTGATTCCTGGGATGGCAGGACTGTCGTATGAGGAGAGATTGGGTCGACTAGTCTTGTATTCACTAGAGTTTAGAAGAATGAGAGGGGATCTCATTGAAACATACAACATTCTGACAGGGCTAGGCAGACTGGATGTAGGGAGGATGTTTCCCTTGGCTGGGGGGGTCCAGAACGAGGAGTCACAGTCTCCGGATGCGGGGTAGGACATTTAGGACTGAGATGAGGAGAAATTTCTTCACTCAAAGGGTGGTGAACCTGTGGCATTCTCTACCACAGAAGGCTGTGGAGGCCAAGTCACTGAATATATTTGAGATATAGATTTCTCGACACAAGACATCAAGGGGTATGGGGAGAGCAGGAATATGGTATTGAGATAGAGGATCAGCCATGATCATATTGAATGGTGGAGCAGGCTTGAAGGGCTGAAATTTTCTATTTTTCTATGCATCCTGGGATCTTAAAAGAAGTGGATGCATTGGTTGCAATCTACCAAAAGTCCCTGGAATCTGGCGAGGTCCCAGCGGATTGGAAAGCTGGATTGGACAGCCGCAAATGTAACACCCCTATTTAAGAAGGGAGGGAGACAGAAAGCCGTAAACTGTAGACCAGTTAGCCTAACATCTGTCATTGGGGAAAATGCTGGAGTCCATTATTAAGGAAGCAGTAGCTGGACAATTAGAAAATCATAATAGTCAAGCAGAGTCAGCATGGTTTTATGAAAGGGAAATCATGTTTGACAAATTTGCTGGCGTTCTCTGAGGATGTAACGAGCAGGCTGGATAAAGGGAAACCAGTGGATGTGGTGTACAGGAAACTTTCAATTAACTGGAACGCTCTCCACTGGCAAAATTCAGGAGTCGGTTCAGGTAACTTTTTTTACTTTTAGTTTTTTTTTTAATTGATTTGTTGCTGTGCAAGGGTGCAGCTGAAGCTGTTGCTAAGCTACAGAGATGCTTGCAACTTGTGCCGATTGTTTTGAAGCTGTTGGGTTTGTTGCTTTATACGGAGCTCTGAGCTCCGTATCTTTTACTATAGCGTTCGGTTATCCGGAATTGTTGATAAACCGGCAACACGCCGGTCCCGTCTGTGCCGGATACCAGAAAGTTTCCTGTATTTAGATTTCCAGAAGGCATTTGATGAGGTGCCACATAAAAGGTTACTGCACAAGATAAGAGATCATGGGGTTGTGGGTGATATATTACTATGGACTGCCTAAGAGGAGGAGAAAAAGAACCATGGATAGAGAATTGGCTAACAGAAAACAGAGTCGGGATAAATGGGTCATTTTCCGGTTGGCAAAAGGTAACTACTGGGGTGCCACAGAGATCAGTGCTGGGGCCTCAACTATTTACAATCTACATTAAAGACTTGGATGAAGGGACTGAATGTAACATATTTACTGATGATACAAAGATAGGTGGGAAAGCAAATAGAGTGGAGGACGCAAAGAATCTCCAGAGGGATATAGATAGGCTAAGTGAGTGGGCAAAAATCTGGCAGATGGAGTTTAATGTGGGGAAAATGCAAGGTTATCCACTTTGGTAGGAAAAATAAAAAAGCAAATTATTATTTAAATGGGGAGAGATTACAAAATGCTGAGGTACAGAGGGATCTGGGGGTCCTTGTACATGAATCACAAAGTTAGCATGCAGGTACAGCAAATAATTAGGAAGGCAAATGGAGTGTTGGTCTTTTATTGCAAAGGGAATGGAGTATAAAAGTAGGGAAGTCCTGTTGCAACTGTACAGGGCATTGGTGGGACCACACCTGGGGTACTGCGTACAGTTTTGGTCTCCTTATTTAAGGAAGGATATACTTGCATTGGAGGCAGTTCAGAGAAGGTTCACGTGGTTGATTCCAGAGATGAAGGGGTTGTCTTGTGAAGAAAGGTTGGGCCTATACTCATTGGAGTTGAGAAGAATGAGGGGATCTTACTGAAACATATAAGATTCTGAAGGGGTGTTTCCCCCCTCATGGGGGAATCTAGAACTAGGAGGCATAATTTCTGATTAAGGGGGCACCCATTTAAATCAAATGAGGAGAAATTTCTTCAGAGGGTCGTGAATCTTTGGAATTCTCTTCCCCAGAGAGCTGTGGAGGCTGGGTCATTGAATATATTTAAGGTGGAGATAGACAGATTTTTGAAAGGTAAGGGAGTCGAGGGTTATGGGGAACAGGCAGGGAAGTGGAGTTGAGATCAGATCAGCCATGATCTTACTGAATGGCAGAGCAGGCTCAAGGGGCCAAATGACCTACTTCTGCTCCTATGTCTTATGATCTTATGAAAAAAGGTTGAGCAGGTTGGGCCTATAAACATTGGAGTTTAGAAGAATGAGAGGTGATCGTATTGAAACATAAGATACTGAGGGGGCTCGACAAGGTAGATGCAAAGATGTTGTTTCCCCTCATGGGGGAATCTAGAACTAGGGGGCATAGTTTCAGTATAAGGGGTCACCCATTTAAAACTCAGATGAGGAGGAATTTCTTCAGAGGGTCGTGAATCTTTGGAATTCTCTGCCCCAGAGCTGTGGAGGCTGGGTCATTGAATATATTTAAGGTGGAGTTCGACAGATTTTTGAAGCCAGGATCTCATTAAATGGCGGAGCAGGCTCGAGGGGCCAAATGGCCTACTCCTGCTCCTATTTCTTAGGTTCTTATGATGAGGTCCTGTCAGTGCTGGATTCTAGAAATGGGCTAGCCAAAGATCCACCTTCTAGGTTGCTCTTACAGAGACTTTAATAGGACATGAATCTTATCTAGCACCTTGGATAGAATCTTACCTATCTTAGAAGGTTAATCACAGAAATCACAGAAACCCCACAGTGCAGATAGAGGCCATTTCGGCCCATCGAGCCTGCACTGACACATATCCCACCCGATCCCTGTAACACTAAGGGTCAATTTATCATAGCCAATCAACCTAACCCGCACATCTTTGGACTGTGGGAGGAAACCGGAGCACCCGGAGGAAACCCACGCAAACACGGGGAGAATGTGCAAACTCCACACAGACAGTCACCCGAGGCCAGATTTGGGGTGATCTGATCAAAGTTTTTGAGATTAAGGGGAACAGATAGAAAGAAACTATTTTTGCTAGTTGGGACATTTCAGGAGTGAAATTAGATCACACTTCTACACACACAGGGTGGTAGAAGTTTGGAACTCTTCTGCAATTGATGCTAGATCAATTGTTAATTTTAAATCCGAGATTGATAGCTTTTTGTTAACCAAAGGTATTAAGGGGTATTGGCCAAAGGCGGGTCTATGGAGTTAGGCCGCAGATCAGTCATTATCTCATTGAATGGCAGAACCGGCTCAAGGGGCTGAACGGCTCCTCCTGTTCCACTTTCTTTTCAGTGTACCTTCTTTGTTTTGACTTGGAGAAGCATGAAGTATGAATTGGCTTTTTGCAAAGGGCTGCTGGTGGGTTATGGGGTGAATTTTGGATGGTTTCTACCCAACTCTCCTCTGTTGTCTTTTCCTTAGATCACTGCCTTGCACCGAGAAGCAGAGAAAGTAAAACTGGATCAGAAGAGGTAAGGCCATATTCAGTATTGTACCATTTTATCCACCTAGAGTCTGTCTTCCACAACCCCATAGAATATCCTTGCGTTCTAACGCTGTGATCGAATCCTTCATTAATACTGCTGCTTCACCTGTTGGCACAAACAGCAATGAGATAAATGATAGATAATCTGCTTTTGGTCGTATTTGAGTGTTGGCCAAGACACTGAGAACTCCCTCCTCTTCCAATCGTGCCAAAGGATCTTTTACATTCAGGCAAACAGGGCCTTGGTTTAATGCTTCATACGAAAGACAGCACCTCTGATAGTGCAGCACTCCCTCAGTACTGCACTGAAGTGTCAGTAATAGGTCATGTGCTCATGTCCTGGAGTGGCACTTGAACCCACAACCTTTTGACTGACCTGAGAGTGCTACCACTGAGCCTAGCTGAAGCTTGATTTTCATGGAGCCAGTGCATTCTGTGTGACAGAACTGAGCCCATCCATCAGTTTCAGTAGTATTGTCATTGGGATTTCAGTAAAGTGTAATAGTGAGTGGATGAAATGTTAATACTGTGTCCACTTGAACTGTGAACAAGACTCCGTATTATTGTTGGTGGGTACAGGTCTCGGAGCAATCTGGATGGATCCAGGACCTGGAGAGCCTCTAGTAATGTGTTTTAAGTGTGTGCTCCCACCATTATATTGTGTTGGTACCAGTACATGAACACCATTGGGAGCAAATCTGAGCAATCACTAACAGATGAATGGACCATCCTCTTGGGTTGTCAAACTCCCGGGGAACAGTCCAAGCTAGTCCCTGTGCTGCGGCTGCAAGGTGGCCCAGTGTTTGCAGATCATGGAGCCTTGTGCTTTTACAAGGAATAGTCTTCAAAATATTTCTTTGGTCCGAGTTTTACCACTGCCTTGCATCATAATTTAATGCAGTATTTGCATTGAGAAATGACAGGCTGGTGGCTGACCAGGTGGGTTGGTGAATTTCATTGGGTTGAGGCAGCAACAGATCTCTGCAGGGATTGAGGGTCTTTTCAGGAATCAGCCCAATTATAGAGGGCTGGGTAGGCAGGATAATGGCTTGCTGGAAGGGAAATTATATCCAGGTGTTTTCCCAAGTCCATGTGAAACTTGTGTATTACTTCCTTTACATAGAATGTGTGGGACAGAAACAGACCATTCGACCCAACTGGTCCATGCTGGTTTGTTCCAAATGAACCTCATCCTACGTGCGTTTTGTTTGCATTTTGTTACCGAGGGGCCTATTGGATTTCTCCACATCCGAGGAATACATCTGGCTACCAGGAGTCAAACCATACAAGTGGGAGTGGGTTCCTTGCCCAGCTTAAAGCAGACCGTGCGCGTAGAGGCGAGTCTGGGGAGGTGGCTCAGGCATTCATGACATGGTCTTGTGGAGCGCCTCTTGGGTGAAGGCCTAGGAACAGAAGTCAGTCATTCAACTTCTCGAATCTGTTGCACAGGAGGAGGCCCTTCAGCTCCTTGAGCCTATTCTGCCATTCAGTTAGAACATGGCTAATCTGTAACTTCACTCCTTTTAATACAAGAAGTGCTCCAAACAATCTTATCAATCTCCAGTTTTGAAATTTTTAGTTGACCCCAAGCCTCAACAGCTTTTTGGAGGATCTCCAGATCCCTACTACCCTTTGTGTGAAGTGCCTCCTGACATTGCCCATGAACAACCTAGCTCTATTTTTAAGGTTGACCCTTGTTCTGCCCCCCCCCCCCCCCCCCCAAAAGCCAGAGGAAATAGTTTCTCTATTTACCCTATCAACTTCTTTAATCATCATAAACATCTCAATGAGAGAACCTTCAATCGTCTATACTCCAGGGAATACAAGCCTCGTCTGTGCAACCTGTCCTCATAATTTAACTCTCTTAGCCCCAGTATCCTTCTGGTGAATCAGCTTTGCACCCCTCTCCAGTGCCAATATATTCCTGAGGTGCGGTGCCCAGAACTGAACGCAGTACTCGAACCAGAGCTTTATATAACATTACCCCTTTGTATTCCAGCCCCCTTGAGATAAAGGCCAACACTCCATTAGTATTTTTTATTATTTTTGTACCTGTTCACTAGTTTTTAGTGATTTCTGTGCTTGGACCCCTAAATCTCTCAGCTCCTCCACAGTTCCCAGCTTCTCGTCATTTAGAAAATACTCTGATTTATCTTTCTTGGGTCCCAAATGGATGAACTCACACTTCCCCACATTGAACACCATCTGCCACAGTTTTGCCCACTCACTTAATCTATCAATGTCCCTTTGCAACTTCTTGCTCCTATCTATACTATACACCTAACTTGGTGTCATCAGCAAACTTGGATATACATCTCTCTATTCCTTCATCTAACTTAAAAATCCAGTGAAAAGCTGAGGCTCCAGTACAGATCCCTGGAGGACACCACTAGTCACATCCTGCCAATTTGAGTACACACCCATTATCCCTACTCTGTCGCCTACCTCCTAACCAATTTCCTACCCATGTCAATAGGTTGCTCCAATTCCATGCCCCCTCATTTTTGTTAACAGTCTCTTATGTGGAGCCTTACCAAATGCCTTCTGGAAGTCCACATAAATAACATCCATAGACACTCCCTTATCTACCACATTAGTTACCACCTCAAAAAAATGAGCTAGGTTTGTTAGATATGACTTCCCCTTTACACAACCATGCTGACTCTCTCTGATCAGCTCATTTTGTCCAAGTGCTCAGTTACTCTGTCCCTAATAACAGATTCTAGTAACTTCCCACAGCAGATGTTGGACTAATAGACCTAGAATTTCTGAATTTACCTTTTCTACCCTTAAATAATGGACTGATGGTGGCAATTTTCCAATCTATGGGGACAATTCTTGAATTGGAAGATAATGTCTAGAGCACCTGCAATTTCCGTACCTTTAGTTAACTTTTTACTATTTTAGTATCTCGGTCTTTGAGGCCAGTTTCTTGGAGTTTTATCGGTCAGTGTCTTAAATGTCAGTCTCTTAGATTTTTAGAGTTCAGTGTTAAGTGTTTTAGGGTCAGGGTCTCAGTGATTAAGGTCAGTGGGTTGGTTACCATGGCAGGCCAGTGAGGACCCATTGCATGCGCATCCTGTTCTATGTGGGAACTCCAGGATACTTCCTACACACATGGTTATCCAGGATGTATGAAGTGCCGCCAGTTGCTCAAGCTCCAACTTTCTGAGCTTGAGTGGCTGGAGTCGCTTCAGTGCATCCGGGAGTCTGAGTTTTCTCGAACATACGTTCCAGGAAGTGGCCACCCCACAGCTACAGGAGGTGAGGGAGTGGGTGACCACCAGACAGGGTAGGAGGAAGACGCAAGTACTGAAGGAATTTCCCAAGCCAGTGCCACTCACTAACTGATTTTCAGTTTTGAATACCAGGGAGGGTGACTTCTCTTTGGAGGAGTGCAGTAAGAATCAAACCCCTGGCACCACAGGAGATTTGACTGTGCACAGTGGAAAAAGAAATAGTAATGTTGGAACCATAGGGCATAGACGGGCTTTTCTGTAACCGCAAACGTGATTGCTGAATGACCTGTTGGCTCCCTGGTGCCAGGGTAAAGGATATCCCCAAGTGGATGCAGGACATTCTGCGAGGGGAAGGGGAAGCTAGAAGTCGTTGTCCATGTTGGAAGCAATGACATGGGTAGAAAGTGTTGTGGTCCTTCAGGCAGATGGGGTAAAAAAAGAACTTCAAAGGTAGTCATCTCTGGATTACTCCCAGTGCCACGTGCTAGTGAGTATAGAAATAAGGAAGATAGTGTAGATAAATGCATGGCTCAAAGTGGTGCAGGAGGGAGGGTTTCAGCTTCTAGGGGCACCTGTAAAAGATGGACGGGTTACACCAGAACAAAGCCGGACCAATGTTCTCTCGGAAGTGAACGAGTACTGTTGGGGAGGGTTTAAACTAATTTGGCAGAGGAAGGGGAACCAGAAAATAGCAGAAATGAGATCAGAGGACCGAGCAATAACAGTAAAATTAGAAAATGGTGGTTTGAGCAGTGGCTGCGTGCCTCGGGGGTAAAGAGCCAGGCTCGCTGCTCGTGGGCAGCCGGTGCTAGGCGAGCGCTGTCCGCACCTGGCCCTGTCCCGAGGGCCCTGAGACACAGCCGTAGCCTCTCTCCAACGTCCCCTGCCTGCTGGCACAAGCAGATTGAATGTGAGGGCAATGGGGTTACAATCCCCTCCCCACGTCAGGAGACCTAACCCCCAGATTGAGCGCTCGCTCCGCTGGAAACCTCCCGACAGCCCAACCCCGAGCTTCCGCTCGCTTGTCCTTTGAATTTTCCATCCCACTCCTGCTCTGACACCCCTGTCCTCGGCCTCCGACACCGTTCCAATGACGCTCGAGGAACAGAAACTCGTCTTTCGATGAGGCGCTTTACAGCCTTCCGGACTCGACAGAGTTAAATAATTTCAGATCATAACCACTGTTCCCTTTTTTTTCGGACAGCAGCTGCTGGTGCTGCCTGACCTGCTGAATATTTCCAGCATTTTCTGTAGCTTTGATAGAAAGTTAGTTGACAGACAGGAAACAAATGGACGTTGCTCCGATTGGGATAGATTGGAAGTGGTGTCCTTGAGAGATTCGTAAAGCTACATCATTCATGTCAGAGGCCGGGTCCCAGGAGTGAGGTCAAGGCCCAGGAGTGGCGCAACGTGGATCAGCAGTGGGGTCGGGGCCCAGGGAAGGTGCGGCACGGGCCAACAGCGAGGTCGGGAGGACCGCAATGCATCCTACGAAACCCAGGCAGAGGGACCTGTGGGAAGGTGTGTGTGTGGTGTGTCAGTGTCAGAACAGCGGGGGAGCTGTTTATAGAGCTCCAAACAAAATTTCAAAGACATGCATTTGTTATATTCGACTTTAATTGCCCAAATATAAACTTGGTAAAACATAGTGCTAAGGGTAGGGAAGGAGAGGAATGTCTGATGTGTACATGAGAACTTTCTTCATCAGTATGTCTCCAGTCCAACAAGGAAGGAAGCAGTGTTGGATCTGGTTCTGGGAAATGAGGTAGGGCAACTGGAGTGTTAAGTGACCACAACATAATTCAGTTTAAAGTAATTATGGAAAGAGACCAGAAGATATCAAGGTACAATTGCTCAACTGGGGAAGAGTTAATGTCAGTGATTTAAAAAGGGGCCTAGCACAGGTAGATTGGAAAAGGCGATTTTATACCGGACTAGCTGGAGTTCCCGGTGGTGTCGAGGGTTTTTTGAGGGCATGGGGAGAGGGAGAGAGACTGGGGGAAAGAGACAGAGAGACTGACTGGGATTAGCAGAGAGAGAGAGAGACTGGGATTAGCAGGGACTCGCCTTAGCTCAGGTCGCGCTCCGGGCTGACGGTGACGCGCGCGCTGACTCCTGCCCTGCACGCCTTTACTAAGATGGCGGCGATGGCTACGCTGGGCTCAGTCCCGCGCTGCCAGCCTTTACCAAGATGGCGGCGATCGCGGGACAGGCGGTGCCTAGCTTGGGCGTGGCTGGAGAGGCCGAGGCCTGCAGGCAGCTCATCCACTGCCGAGGGGGGGTGCCCCGAGTCCCCTTTGGAAAAGGATTTTTTTTTTCTTAAAACCAATTTTTTTTTTTTTTTTGCTGCAAATCTATATTTCAAAAAAGAAACACGCAGAAAGTGGGAAAAAGAAATTGAATAGTTAGGAATCAAGATGGCGGCCACTCACCTCAGGTCAGAGGGATTAGGCCCACCCACACACGCAATGTGACGCAGCGATTGGTCAACCATCAGGTCACTCAACTGTAGGATTGGTCAACCATGTCACTCAATGCTATCCCCTGTAGGATGGCCCGCCCCCCCCCCCCCCGTGACCACCGATTGGTCAACCATCACGTCACTCAATGCTAATGAGCGGAATGTTGCCATTTTTTGAACCTTTTTTGTATACTGTCGGAACAATTTTTGTCTGATATATAATCAAGGAGCAATAGAGGGCATTCAGGGAAGAGCAAGTTCAGGTACAAACTAGGCAGATTCCTTTGAAGGTAAAAGGTAGAGCATCCAAAGCTAATGTGCCCTGGATGACGAAGGAAATAAAAGTTAAAATAACACAGAAAAAGAAGGCTTGTAACAAATGTCAGGAGCAAGATTCATTCATAACCAGGAAGATTATGGAAAGTACAGGAGGGAATAGAAAAAGTTAATACAGGAGGCAAAGAGGTTAGGAGAATAGATTAGCAGGCAACATTAAATTGAACCCTAAAACATTTTATAAACCTGTGACGTGTAAGCGGTTAGCGAGGGGAATAAGTTGGGCCTTTTAAGGACCCAAAGGGAAATCTTCCTGTAGAGGCAGAGGACAAGGCTAAAGTATTAAATGAGTACTTTGCATATGTCTTCATATAGGAAGCGGATGGTGTGAATGTTATACTAAAAGAGGAGAGGGAAGGTATGGACAGGACAGTAATAGATAGAGAAGATGTACTAAAAATATTAGCATTACTGAAAGTTGCTAAGTCACCTGGCCCAGATGGAATGTATCCCATGTTGCTGAAAGAAGCAAAGGTAGAAATAGCAGAGGCATTGGCCACAATCTTTCAATCCTCATTGGATACAGGAGTAGTGCTGGAGGGTTGCTAATGTTATACCACTATTCAAAAAAAGGGGAGTGGGATAAACCAGGAAACTATAGGCCAGTCAGCCTAACATCAATGGTGGGGAAATTATTGGAAGCCGTTATCGGGGACAAAAATAAACTTTCATTTGGAAAGGCATGGGTTAATCAAGGAGAGCCAGTAATGATTTGTTAAAGGTAAATTGTGTCTGACTGACTTGACTGAATTCTTTGAGGTAACCGAGAAGGTGGATCAAGGTAGTGCAGTAGGTGTTGTATATGGGAGGGTATACAGGTCTTTCACTGAACCAAATACTTGTTTGAACACTTGCCACAGTTCACCTGTGTTTTTACCCATTAACAGTCCTGTGGTCAATTTAAGGTTCTATGGGTACGGTAGCATAGTGGTTGTTACTGGACTATTAATTGAGGCCTGGACTAATTATCCAGAGGCGTGAGTTCAAATCCCACCAGGGCAACTGGGAAATTTAAATTCAGCTAATTAAATAAATCAAATAAAAAGCTAGTATCTGTAATGGTGACCACGAAACTACCGGATTGTCGTAAAAACCCATCTGGTTCACTAATGTCCTTTTTTTAAGGAATGAAATGTGCCGTCCTTACCCAGTCTGGCCTATGTGACTCCAGACCCACAGTGGTTGACTCTTAACCGCGCGTCAACTACAAAAGAAATGCAGGGAACAGCACCAACTGCTGTACATGGCCTTCTTTGACCTCAAAGGCTTTCGACACCGTCAACCATGAGGGATTATGGAGTGTCCTCCTCAAATTTGGCTGCCCTCAAAAGTTTGTCACCATACTCCGCCTGCTTCACGATGACATGCAAGCCGTGATCCTGACCAACGGATCCACCACAGACCCAGTTGATGTACGGACCGGGGTCAAGCAAGGCGCTGTCATCGCACCAACTCTCTTCTTGATCTTCCTTGCTAAATGCTCCATCTCACCCTCCGTAAGCTCCCTGCTGGAGTGGAGCTAATCTACACAACAAACAGGAAACTGTTCAACCTCCATCGCCTCCAGTCCAGATCCAAGGTTGTCCCATCCTCTCATCGAATTACGGTATGCAGACGACGCTTGCGTTGCGCACACTGAGGCCAAACTCCAAACCATCGTCAACACCTTCACCGAAGCGTCTGAGGGCATGGACCTTGCACTAAACATCCGTAAGACAAGGGTCCTCTACCAACCTGCCCCCGCCACACGGTACTGCTCCCCAATTATCAAAATCCATGATGAGGCCTTGGACAATGTGGACCACTTTCCATACCTCGGGAGCCTACTGTCAACAAGGGCAGACATCCATGACCAAGTCCAACACCACCTTCATTGTGCCAGTGCAGCCTTCGGTTGCCTGAGGAAGAGTGTTTGAAGACCAGGACCTCAAACCCAGCACCAAGCTCATGGTCTGCAGAGCAGTAATGATACCCGCCCTCCTGTATGCTTCAGAGACATGGACCATGTACAGCAGGCACCTCAAAGCACCAGCGAGGTACCACCAACGCAGCCTCTGCAAGATCCTGCAAATCCAGGATAGGTGCACCAATGTCTGTTCTCGCTCAGGCCAGCATAGAGCGTGGTCAAAGCGTCGATCAGCTCCGATGGACGGGCCACATCGCATGCCAGATACGGACTCCCAAAACAAGCGCTCTACTCGGAGCTCCGACAGGTCAAGAGAGCCCCAGATGGACAGAGGAAACGCTTCAAGGACACCCTCAAAGCCTCCTGGAAAAAGTGCAACATCCCCATTGACACCTGGGAATCCCTGGCCCAAGACCACAGAGTGGAGGAGAAATATCCGGGAAGGCGCCGAGCACCTGGAGTCTCTTCACTGGGAGCAAGCAGAAGCCAAGTGCAAACAGCGGAATGAGCGCACGTCAACCCAAGCACTCCACCCACCCAATCCTTCAACCACCGTCTGCCCCACCTGCGACAGAGACTGTAGGTCCCACATTGGACTCATCAGTCACCCGAGAACTAATCTTTAGTGTGGAAGCAAGTCATCCTCAGTTCCGAGGGACTGCCTAAGAAGAAGAAGCCCTCTGAAATGACCTAGCAAGCCACTCAGTTGTACCAAACTGCTACGAAAAGCACTAATCGGAATAAAACTGGACGGACCACCTGGCATCGTAGGCACCAGCTTCAGATGCAACACTACACCCAGCCCAGTCAACCCTGCAAAGTCCTCCTCACTAACATCTGAGGATTTGTGCCAAAATTGGGAGAGCTGTCCCACAGACTAGTCAAGCAACAGCCTGACATAGTCATACTCACAGAACCATACCTTTCAGCCAATGTCCCAACTCCTCCATCACTGGGTATGTCCTGTCCCACAGGCAGGACAGACTCAGCAGAGGTGATGGCACAGTGGTATACTGTTGAGGGAGTGGCACTGGGGGTCCTCAACATTGACTCTGGACCCCATGAAGTCTCATGGCTTCAGGTCAAGCATGGACAAGGAAACCTCCTGCTGCTTGCCCCCTACCACTCTCCCTCATGTTCAACATTGCAGAGTACTGATTCATCAATACTTGGAAGCCCTGAGAGTAGCAAGGGCACAGAATGTACTCTGGGTGGGGGACTTCAATGTCCATCACCAAGAGTGGCTCGGTAGTGCTACTACTGACCAAGCTGGCCAAGTCCTGAGGACATAGCTGCCAGACTGGGCCTGCGACAGGTGGTGAGAACCAACTTGAGGGAAAGATCTGCTTGACCTCGTCCTGGGGCTGAGATGGAGGCCAGTCATCTCTGCCCCAGGACATCGCTGCAGGTGTTCCTCAGGGCAGTGTCCTAGGCACAACCATCTTCAGCTGCTTCATCAATGACCTTCCCTCCATCAGTTCAGAAGTGGGGATGTTTGCTGCTGATTGCGCAGTGTTCAGTTCCATTCACAACTCCTCAGATAATGAAGCAGTCCATTCCTGCATGCAGCAAGACCTAGATGCCATTCGGGCTTGGGCTGATAAGTGGCAAGTAACATTTGCGCCGCACAAGTGCCAGGCAATGACTATCTCCAAGAAGAGAGTCTAACCACTGCCCGTTGACATTCAATGACATTACCATTGCCGAATCAGCATCCTGCGTGTCGCCATTGACCAGAAACTTAACTGGACTAGCCACATAAATATTGTGGCTACAAGAGCAGGTCAGAGGCTGGGTATTCTGTGGTGAGTGTCTTGCTTCCTGACTCCCCAAACAAAGCCTTTCCACGATCTACAAGGCACAAGTCAGGAGTGTGATGGAATACACTCCACTTGCCTGGATGAGTGCAGCTCCAACAACACAAGAAGCTCAACACCATCCAGGACAAAGCAGCCCGCTTGATTGGCACCCCATCCACCACCTTAAACATTCACTCCCTCCACCACCGGCGTACCGTGGCTGCAGTGTGTACCATCTACAAGATGCACTGCAGTCACTTGCCAAGGCTTCGTCAACAGCACCTTCCAAACCCACGACCTCTGCCACCTAGGACAAGGGCAGCAGGCGCATGGTAACACCGCCACCTCCAAATCACACACCATCCCAACTTGGAAATGTATTGCCATTCCTTCGTCATCGCTGGGTCAAAATTATGGAACTCCTGCCCTTATAGCACTATGGGAGTACCTTCACCACACAGACTGCAGCGGTTCAAGGTGGCTCACTGCCACCCTCTCGAGTGCCATTACGGGTGGGCAATAAATGTTGGCCTTGCCAGTTACATCCCAGGAACTATTTACAGTTTAAAAAAAATAAAATTAAAAAAAATTCTACCTCGTTCCTTTGAAGTCTGCATTACCTAAATTTAAAACCTTAGTTGATAACTCCAACCCAATATCGAATTCGATCCTGTCCCTGTTAGCTAGGTGTTTCCTCACCATTATTGACTCATTGTTAAATCTAGTGAGGCCTGTTCTCTTGGTTCAGAAAATATTCCAGAAAACTGTCTTGGATACACACAGAATGTGAAGTGTGTGTCAGCCCTATCCTAGAATCTCACAGCACAGGAGGTGGCCATTTGGCCCATTGTGCCTGTGCCAGCTCTTTGACAGAGCTTTCCAATTAGTCCCACTCCCCTGCTCTTTCCCCATAGCCCTGCAAATGTTTCCTTTTCAAGGATATATCCAATTCCCTTTTTGGAAGTTACTATTGAATCTGCTTCCACCACCCTCTCGGACAGTGCATTCCAGATTACAACTCGCTGGGTAAATAAATTCTCATGTCACCTCTGGTTCTTTTGCCAATTACCTTAAATCTGTGTCCTCTGGTTACTGACCCTCCTGCCAGTGGCATCAGTTTCTCCTTATTTACTTTATCAAAACCCTTGATAATTTTGAACACCTCCTATCAAATCTCTTAACCTCTGCTCTTAGAATAACCCCAGCTTCTCCAGTCTCTCCATGTAACTGAAGTCCCTCATCCCTGGTATAATTCTAGTAAATCTCCTCTGCCTATGTCCTCCATTCCACCAGCAACCAGTTGGATGTAAGTTCGAGTTTGTGTGGTGAATAATTGAGTTGATTCACTCACATTCTGCTGGACGTGGAGGTCACAAGGGTCAGTCTCGGGGCCTCATTACTGTCTTACTGTGGGCAGATGGCCTGAGTTACTGTCCCCAGGACCGACATTGATTTTCCACGTCTACCATTGTATTGAATGGAGGCCTGAGATGTGTCTATGGTCGGCAGAGCATTGTAGAGAGCAATTTCTAATGGGTTTGGTTTGTCTTGAATTTCATGAGTCAGCAAGATCTTGGAGTAAGTATTGGACTGGAGGTATCTCAAGTTCTGTCTCATTCTGAAAACTGACGTCAACAAGAATCTGGCTTTAAACAGGACCGCTCTGAAGTCTGCCGTATATCTAAGTTTGCTGGTGGCACAGTAAATAGTGTAGATGGGAGTAGAAAGTTGCAAAGGGACACTGATAGATTAAGTGAGTGGGCAAAACTGGCAGATGGAGTTCAATGTGGGGAAGTGTGAGGTCTGCACTTTAGACCTAAGAAAAATAAATGAGTGTTTTCTAAATGGTGAGCAGAGAGATTTAGGTGTCCAAGCACAGAAATCGCTCAAAGCAAGTGACCAGGTGCAGAAATAATTAAAAAGGCTAATGGAATGTTGGCCTTTATCTCGAGGGGGCTGGAATACAAAGGGGTGGAAGTGATGTTTCAGTTGTATAAAACTCTGGTCAGACCCCATTGGAGTAACTGCTCAGTTCTGTGCACCGCACCTCAGGTGGGATGTATTGGCCTTGGAGGGGAGCAGTGCAGATTCACCAGAATAATAAAAGGGCTAAATTATAAAGGCAGGTTGAATAGACTAGACTTGTATTCCCATGAGTATAGAAGATTAAGGGGTGATATAATTGAGGTGTTTAAGATGATTTAAAGGGTTTGATAGGGTAGATAGAGAAACTTTCTTCTGGTGGAGGGAGTCCAGCGCAAGGGGGGGCACAACCTTTAAAATTAGAGCCAGGCTGTTGAGAAATGATGTTTAGAAACACCACTACACACAAAGGGTAGTGGAGATCTGGAACTATCTCCCAAATAAACTGTTGAGACTAGGTCAATTGAAAATTTCAGAACTTATATTAAGAAATATGGAACCAAGACAGGTAAATGGAGTTAAGATACAGATCAGCAGTGATCTAATTGAATGGCAAAACAGGCTCGAGGGGCTGAATGGCGTCCTCCTGTTCAAATGTTTTGACAAATGCCATTGTACATAGGAAGCAGAGCTGCAGATGCGAGTATCAGGCATGTGTGTGTCTGATACCTTGTCCATCAGCGTGCTGTTTCTGCTGCTGCCTCTTCTGCAAAGAGGTGAATCTCAGAACAACAGAGTAGAGGGGATCGCATTACTGTAATGTGGTGTCAGCATTTCCTGCATTTGGATGGTTGTAAAAGCTTCTATAGGCATGTAAAAAGGAAGCGAAAGTAAACGTGGGTCCCTTGTAGGCAGATACAGGAAAAATTATGAGGAATAAGGAAATGGCAGAGACATCAAACTAATACTTTGTATTTGTCTTTACAGAAGAAGACAAAAACATTCTGGAAATAGTGGGGAACCAAGGGTCCAGTGAGTGGTTAGGATCAGGAATGCACTGCCTGAAAGGGTGGTGGAGGCAGACTCAATCTTGGCTTTCAAAAGGGAGTTGGATAAGTACCTGAAGGAAAAAAATTTGCAGGGCTACAGGGAAAGGGTGGGGGAGTGAGACTAGCTAAAGTGCTCTTGCAGAGAGCCGGCACGGGCTCGACGGGCCGAATGGCTGCCTTCCATGCTAGAACCATAGAATGCTTACATGATGGTGAGAATGAGGAACTTAAAAAAATTAGCATTAGTAAAGAAATAGTACTGGAGAAATTAATGGGATTAAAAGCTGACAAATCCCCTGGACCTGATGGCCTGCATCCTAGGGTTTTGAAAGAGGTGGCTGTAGAGATAGTGGATGCATTGGTTTTGATCTTCCAGAATTTCCTAGATTCTGGAATGGTCCCAGCGGATTGGGAGGTAGCAAATATAACCCCGCTATTCAAGAAAGGGAGAAACGGGGAACTATTGACCAGATGGCCTGACATTAGTAATAGGGAAAATGCTAGAACCTATTATTAGGGGCGTGATGACAGAACACTTAGAAAGTCATAATATGATTGGGCAGAGTCAACACAGATTTATGAAAGAGAAATCGTGTTTGACAAATCTACTTTTTGAGGTTGTAACTAGCAGGGTAGATAAAGGGGGACCAGTGGATGTAGTGTATTTAGATTTTCAACAAGCATTCAATAAGGTTCCACACAAGAGCTTATTACACAAAATTAGGGCTCATGGGGTTGGGAATAATATATTAGCATGGATTGAGGATTGGTTAACGGACAGAAAACAGTGTGAATAAACTGGTCATTTTCGGATTGGCAGGCTGTAACCAGTGGGGTGCCACAAGGATCTGTGCTTGAGCCTCAGCTATTTACAATCTATATATTAATGACTTGGATGAGGGGAGTTTGCTGACTATACAAAACAAGGTGAGAAAGCAAGTTATGAGGAGGACACGGAGGTTGCAAAGGGATATACTGTAGATTGGTTAAGTGAGTGGGCAAGAACATGGCAGATGGAATATAATGTGAAGTTATCCACTTTGATAGGAAAAATAGAGCAGAATATTGTTTAAATGGTGGGAGACTGGGAAATGTTGGGTGTCCTTGTACATGAGTCACAAAGTTAACATGTAGGTACAGCAAGCAATTAGAAAACAAATGGCATGTTAGCCTTTATTACAAAAGGATTGGAGAAGTACAAGAGTAAAAAAGTCTTACTGCAGTTGGATAGATTCTGGGTGAGACCACACCTGGAGTATTGTGCGCAGCTTTGGTCTCCTTACCTAAGGAAGGATATACTTGCCTTGGAGGGAGTGCAACAAAGGTTCACCAGACTGGTTCCTGGGATGGGGGGAATTGTCCTATGAGGAGAGATTGAGTAGACTAGGCCTATATTCTCTAGAGTTTAGAAGAATGAGAAGTGATCTCATTGAAATGTATAAAATTTATTAAGGGGATTGACAGGGTAGATGCAGGGAGGATGTTTCCCCTGGCTGAGGAGTCCAGAACCAGGGGGCAGTCTCAGAATAAGAGGTCGGCCATTTAGGACTGATGAGAAATTTCTTCACTGAGGGTGGTGAATCTTTGGAATTCTCTACCCCAGAGGGCTGAGGAGGCTCAGTCACTCTGTATAGTCAAGACAGAGATCGATAGATTTTTGCTTACTACGGGAATAGTGCGGGAAGGTGGAATTGAGGTAGATCAGCCACGATCTTACTGCATCACGGAAAAGGCCCGAACTGCCGATTCCTGCTCCTATTTCCTATGTTCTTATGATTTGCCTGTTTTAACGTATTTCGATTTCCCTACATAAACAAAGAGGACGAGCAGATCATCCCTGGTCTCCTTGATTTTAAACTTGTAAACATGTAATGAGAGAATGCAACGTCTAATTTCATTGAAAATATCTCTCTCTCGTAGACTGGACCAAGAGCTTGACTTCATCCTGTCGCAGCAAAAGGAGCTGGAAGACCTGCTGGCACCACTGGAGGAATCGGTCAGGGACCAACATGGCACCATTTACCTGCAGCATGCAGATGAAGAGCGAGAGCACACGTGAGTGTCTGGTGTTTTTGTCTAGGGCTCTATGTCACAGGGTTAGAGACAGAGTAAAGCTCCCTCTACACTGTCCCATCAAACACTCCCAGGGCAGGTACAGCACAGGTTAGATAAAACAATAATCATATTTAAATAGCACCTTTTAATGTAAAACAAAATGTCGGGAAGCTTTGTCAAAGGGGTTGTTTTATTCCTTAATCCCTTAAGGAATAAAAACCCCACGGGGAAAAATTGTCCAACTGTGGCTAATGAGAAATTAAAGATAGTATTAGATTAAAGGAAGAGGCTTATAATGTTGCCAAAACGAGTAGTTAGCCTGAGGATTGGGAGGATTTTAGAATTCAGCCAAGGAGGATCAAGAAAAGAAAAGGAAAGTAAAATATGAGTAAACTAGCGAGAGACATAAAAACAGACTGTGAAAGCTTCTATAGGTATGTAAAAAGGAAAACACTAGAGAAAGTAAACATGGCTCCCTTACAGGCTGAGACAGGAGAAATTATAATGGGGAATAACAAAATGGCAGAGAAATTAAACACATACTCTGTCTTCATGGAAGAAGATGCAAAAAACCTCCCAGAAATAGTGGAGAACCAAGGGTCTAGCGAGAATGAGGAACTGGAATAGTCAGTTATACAGTACAGAAAGGGGCCCTTCGACCCATCGTGTCTGCGCCGGCCATCAAGCCCTATCTATTCTAATCGCATTTTCCAGCACTTGGTCCATAGCCTTGTATGCTATGGCGTTTCAAATGCTCATCTAAATGCTCCTTGAATGTTGAGGATTCCTAGCTCTACTACCCTTTCAGGCAGTGAGTTCCAGATTCCAACCACCCTCTGGGTGAAAAAGTTTTTCCTCAAAGCCCCTTACCTTGAAACTATGCCCCCTGGTTATTGACCCCTCTACTAAGGGGAAAAGTTCCTTTTCTATCTACCCTATCTATGCCCCTTGTACTTGTTCACCTCAATCGGGTCCCCCCTCAGCCTTCTCTGCTCTAAGGAAAACAACCCCAACCTGTCCAATCTCTCTTCAGAGCTGAAATGCTCCAGCCCAGGTAACATCCTGGTGAATCTCCTCTGCACCCTCTCCAATACAATCGCATCCTTCCTATAGTGTGGCGACCAGAACTGCACACAGTATTCCAGCTGTGGCCTAACTAGCGTTTTGTACAGCTCCATCATAACCTCCCTGCTCTTGCCTTCATTAGCCGAGGCATAGAATATAAGTATCCCATATGCCTTCTTAACCACCTTATCTACCTGTCCTGCTGCCTTCAGGGATCTATGTACATGCACACCAAGGTCCCTCTGTCCTTCTTAGGGTCCTACCATTCATTATGTATTCCCTTGCCTTGTTAGTCCTCCCAAAATGCATCACCTCACACTTTTCAGGGTTAAATTCCATTTGCCACTGTTCTGCCCATCTCTCATCCTGTAGCCTGAGGCTTCCCTCCTTGCTATTTAACACTCCACCAATTTTCATGTCATCTGCAAACTTACTGATCATGCCTCCTACATTCATATCTAAATCATTAATGTACAATACAAACAGCAAGGGACCCAGCACCAATCCCTGCGGTACACCACTGGACACAGGCTTCCAGTCACACAAACAACCTTCAACCATCGCCCTCTGCCTCCTGCCACTAAGCCAATTTTGGATCCAATGTGCCAAGTTGCCTGGATCCCATGGGCTCTTACCTTCTTGACCAGTCTCCCATGCGGGACCTTGTCAAAAGCCTTGCTGAAGTCCATGTAGACTACATCTACTGCACTACCCGCATCCACACACCTAGTCACCTCCTCTCAAAATTCAATCAAATTGGTTAGACATGATCTCCCCCTGGCAAAGCCATGCTGACTATCCTTGATTAATCCCTGCCTCTCCAAGTGGAGGCTAATTCTGTCCCTCAGAATTTTTTCCAATAATTTCCCTACCGCTGATGTTAGGCTCACTGGCCTGTAATTCCCTGGTTTATCCCTACTACCCTTCTCGAATAATGGTACTAGGTTAGCTGTCCTCCAGTCCTCTGGCACCTCCCCTGTGGCCAGAGAGGATATGAAAATGTGTGTCGGAGCCCCTGCAATCTCCTCCCTTGAAAGAAATTAGTATTGGTTAAAAAAAAATAGTTCCAGAGAAATTAATGGGACTGAAAGCCGATAGATACCCTGGACCTTGTGGCCTACATCCTAGGGTTTAAAAAAAAAAAAAAAAAAAATTATAAAGTGGCATTGGTTTGTCATCTTGCAAAATTCCATTGATTCTAGAACAGTTCCTGCAGATTGGAAGGTAGCAAATGTAACCCCATTATTTTAGAAAGGAGGGAGAGAAAACTTGAACTACACACCAGTTAGCCTGACATCAGTAGTAGGCAAAATGCTAGAACCTATTAAGGATGTGGTAACAAGGCACTTAGAAAATAATAATGGGATTGGGCAGACTCAACGCAGATTTATGAAAGAAATCATGTTTGACGAATGTGTTAAGAGTATTTTGAGGTTGTAATTAGTAGGATGGATAAGGGGGGCCCAGTGGATGTGGTGCATTTGGATTTTCAGAAGGCATTTGATAAGGTGCCACAAGAGGTTATTAAACAAAATTAGGGCTCATGGGATTGGTAATATACAACCATGGATTGGTTAATGGACAGAAAACAGTAGGAATGAACAGGTCATTTTCAGGTTGACAGGCTGTAACTAGTGGGGGTACCACAAGAATCAGTGCTTGGGCCTCAGCTATTCACAATGATTTGGATGAGGGGACCAAATGTAATATATCCAAGTTTGCTGATGATACAAAGCTAGGTGGGAATGTAAGCTGGGAGGAGAATGCAAAGAGGCTTCAAGGGGATACAGACAGGCTAAGTGAGTGGCAAATGGAAAATGTGGCGAAATGTGAAGTTATCCACTTTGGTAGCAAAAATAGAAAAGCAGAGTAATTTTTAAATGAGCAATTGAGAAATGTTGGTGTTCAGAGGGACCTGGGTGTCCTTTTATATGAACCACAAAGTTAACATGCAGGTACAGTAAGCAATTTGGAAAGCAAATGGTATGTTGGCCTTTATTACAAGAGGATTTGAGTATAAGAGTAAAGATGTCTTACTGCAATTGTATAGGGCCCTGGTGAGACCACACCTGGAGTATTGTGTACAGTTTTGGTCTCCTTACCTAAAGAAGGATATACTTGCCATAGAGGGAATGCAACGAAGATTCACCAGACAGCCCCTGGGATTGGGGGGGGAGGTGGATTGTCCTATGAGGAGAGATTGAGTAGACTAGGCCTATATTTAGAGTTTAGAAGAATGAGTGTTGATCTCATTGAAACATACAAAATTCTTACAATGCTTGGACAGGGTAGATGCAGGGAGGATGTTTCCGCTGGCTGGGGAGTCTAGAACCAGGGGTCACAGTCTCTGAATAAGGGGTTGGCCATTTAGGACTGAAATGAGGAGAAATTTCTTCACTCGGAGGGAGGGGGGGGGCGGGTTGTTGGAATACCAGACAGTGAGGCATAAAGCTGGTAAAAGCACAGCCAGCAAAAGGGGATTGGAGGAAGCGCACAAGCAGCCAGAGTCAGGAACAGCATTTGGGAGGCAACTCTTCAGAAAATGAAGCAGTCCATACCTGCATGCAGCAAGATCTGGATGACATTTAGACTTGGGCTGATAAGTGGCAAATAACATTCATGCCACACAAGCGCCAGGCAATGATTATAGAAACATAAAAGATAGGAGCAGGAGTAGGCCATTCGACCCCTCGAGCCTGTTCCGCCATTTAATGAGATCATGGCTGATCATCCAAATTCAGTACCCTGTCCCTGCTTTCTCCCCATTTCCCTTGATCCCTTTAGCCTTAAGAAATATATCCAACTCCTTCTTCAATATATTTAATGAATTGGCCTCAACTGCCTTCTGTCGTAGAGAATTCCACAGGTTCACCACTCTCTCTCTGGGTGAAGAAATTCCTCCTCATCTCTGTCCTAAAATGGCTTACCCCTTATCCTTAGACTGTGACCCCTGGTTCTGGACTCCCCCCACCACCAGGAACATCCTTCCTACATCTAGTCTGTCTAGTCCTGTTAGAATTTTATAAGTTTCAATGAGATTCCCCCTCATTCTTCTAAACTCTAGCGAATATAAGCCTAGTCGACCCAATCTCTCCTCGTACGTCGAGGTATCAGTCTGGTGAATTTTCGTTGTGCGCACTCCATGGCAAGCAATATATCTCCGAACAAGCAAGAGTCTAGCCACCTCACCTTGACATTCAATGGCATTACCATCACCGAATCCCCCACCATCAATATCCTGGGGCTCACCATTGAACAGAAACTCAACTGGACCAGCCACATAAATACTGTGGCCACAAGAGTGGATCAGAGACTGGGTATTCTGCAGTGAATGTGTCTCCTCCTGATTCCCCAAAGCCTTTCCACCATCTACAAGGCACAAGTAAGGAGTGTGATGGATTATTCTCTACTTGCCTGGATGAGTGCAGCTCCAACAACACTCCAGAAGCTTGACACCATCCAGGACAAAGCAGCCCGCTTGATTGGCACCCCATCTACCACCTTAAACATTCATTCCCTTCACCACCAGCGTACTGTGGCTGCAGTGTGTACCATCTACAAGATGCACTGCAGCAACTCGCCAAGGCTGCTTCGGCAGCACCTCCCAAACCCGCGACCTCTTCCACCTAGAAGGACAAGGGCAGCAAGCATGTGGGAATGCTATCGCCTGCAATTTCCCCTCCAAGTTACACACAATCCTAACTTGGAAACATAGTGCCTGCTGTTCCTTCATCGTCATTGAATCCTGGCACTCCCTTCCAAAACAACACTGGGTCTACCTTCACCACAAGGACTACAGCGGTTCAAGAAGGCCACTCGCCGCCACCTTCTCAGGGCAATTCAGGATGGGCAATAAATGCTGGCCTTGCTGGCGACGCCCACATCCCAGAACAAATTTAAAAAAAAAAAAAAAAAAAGCTGGGGAGGGACGAACCCACAGTTATTTCACCACAAGAATAAGAATTTTAAATTTGAGGTTATTCACAGAATCACAGAAACCCCACCGTGCAGATAGAGGCCATTTCGGCCCATCAAAGTCTGCACCGACACATATCCCACCCGATTCCCGTAAACCCACGTATTTAATCCCCCTAACACTAAGGGTCAATTTATCATAGCCAATCAACCTAACCCACACATCTTTGGACTGTGGGAGGAAACCGGAGCACCTGGAGGAAACCCACGCAAACACGGGGAGAATGTGCAAACTCCACACACAGTCGCCCGAGGCCGGATTCGAACCCGGGTCCCTGGCGCTGTGAGGCAACAGTGCTAACCACTATGCCACCGTGTGTGTGTGTGTGGCCCAGTGGGGGTCTGCGAGGATTTGAGTGAGCTGCTTTACTCTGGGTGGAGGCCAGCCAAGAGAGCACTGGAATCATCGAGTCTGGAAGTAACAGGCTTTAAAGTTTCAGCAGCAGATGGGCTGGAGCAGGGGAAAAGGTGGGTGATATTAGAGGTGGAAGTAGGGGGTCTAAGTGATGGAGCGGTGGTGGTCAGAAGCTCAGTTCAGGATCAGATGAGATATTGAAGTTGTGAACAGCCTCAGACAGTGACATGGGGAGGTGGGGGAAGCGGTGGAGTTGATGGCTAGGGAAGGGAGTTGCTGCTGGAACCGAAGATGATGGCTTCAGCATTCCCATGTTTAGCTTTTTGTTCCATAAACTTATTAATGTCTAATTGCCAAACTTTTAAAAATATAAATGATTCCTGCTGTTAAAAACAAATTGACGTGAGGTAGTTAGTTAAGTTCTGCCCATTCAGCAGTATTGCCATGTGTATATATTTGTACACTGGCATAGAGAGGGAACTTTGAAAATAAAGATAATCAAACCCATTACATTGCAGCTCAGATGTGACACAAAGGATAAATGTGGCAATCTAATGGAGGGGGGAGGAATGAACTTTGGATCCAAACTGACGAGGTGCTTGGATCCATGTAGCAATGACTGGAACATCTTGTTTCTCAGTATAGTGCATCTGTTTTTGGTGAGTGAGCTGCAGAGTCATTTCTACATAGTCATAGCAGCTACATCGCAGTACAGCCAGTGGAGGTTACAGTGCTTTGCTGAACACCTCCACCAGTGTGACACTAAGCTTCCGGTCACTTGCCACTTTAACTCTCCACCCTACTCTGACCTTTCTGTACTCTACCTCCTACACTGTTCCAATGAAGCTCCGTGCAAGCTCGAGAAACAGAACCTCGTCATTCTGTGAGGCACTTTACAGCCTTTGGCCTTAACATTGAACTAAACAACTTCAGACCTTAACCCCGGCTTCCATTCTCTCTCTCCGCAGATCCTGCTGAGTGTTTCCAACATGTTTTGTCTTTATTTGAGGTTACAATATTTGTCAGAAAGGGGGTGCTCCTAGTTAATGACTCCAGTGTGATATTTGTATCCACGGGCAGGACCAAACCATGCAAGTCAGGACCTCCCTACAGTGCTGTTGGGCTGTAGGCCAGGTCCCAGATTCAGCACTTTAGTTTATGGTGAGTGGCCAGCAGCTCTTAGTGTTATGCCACATGATAAGTTCATTGCCTGGTCTCTCTTCTTTTAACTGATGCTGGGGTGGTGTCGAGGTGTTCGAATTGAGCTAGAGAGGGCAGGTCCTCCTGATCGCTGCTGCCCTCTACTCCCCCTCGCGTACCCTGCTGAAAGTAAAGACAGAATGTGACTTTGTTCTGTGTTGCTGTCTAGCTATAAATTGGCAGAAAACATTGATGCCCAGTTGAAGAGGATGGCCCAGGATCTGAAGGAAATTATCCAACATCTCAACACCACCAACAGCTCCTCCGAGATCAGCGATCCTGTAAGTGGATGCAATATTAGCTAGTCTAGAATTTACAATCTAGTAGTCTAATCCGCAGTCTCTGAGCTCAGAGGGAGGGAGAGAAGTAAAAAGTAATCGAAGTGTGACATCACCAGAAAGCAGGTAAGTGATTGGTTGGTGAGTATTTCTTTCTTTTTTAAACTTTTAGTTACTAAGGTCTCTCTGGTGTAGCGGGGACTGTTGGTAAACCATTTAACTGTAGTGTAATTGGTGGGGTTGATTTAATTTAATTTCAATTAATTAAAGGGTAAGTCATGGCAGGACAGCCTGGCCACGTGGTATGCTCCTCCTGCGCTATGTGGGAACTCGGACACTTCCTGTGTCCCTGACAACTACGTGTGCAGGAAGTGTATCCAGCTGCAGCTACTAACAGACCACATTGCGGCGCTGGAGCTGTGATTGGATGCATACTGGAGCGTTCGCGATGCTCAGCACGTTTAGGGAGTTCGACACACCGCAAGTAGAGGTTGGACAGGCAGAAAGGGAAGGGGTGACCAACAGGCAGAGTACTAGGCGCAGGCAGGTAGTGCAGGGATCCCCTGTGGACATCCCCCTCTCAAACAGATACACCACTTTGAGTGCTGTTGGGGGGGATGGCTTATCAGAGGGCAGCAGCAGCAGCCAACTTCCTGGCACCAGGGGTGGCTCTGCTGCACAAGACTGGAGGAAAAAGAGGGGTAGAGCTATAGTAATAGGGGAATAGATGGGCATTTCTGCGGCCGCAGACGAGACTCCAGGATGGTGTGTTGCACCCCTGGTGCAAGAGTCAAGGATGTCTCAGAGCGGCTGCAGAACATCTTGGAAGGGGAGGGTGAACAGCCAGTTGTGGTGGTGTATATAGATACCAACGATATAGGTAAAAACCGGGATGAGGTCCTAAAAGCTGAATATAGGGAGTTAGGAGGTAAATTTAAAAAATGGGACCTCCAAAGGTAGTAATCTCAGGAATGCAACCAGTGCCACGTGCTAGTCAGAGTAGAAATGGGATATTTCAGATGAATACGTGGCTAGAGGAATGGTGCAACGGGGAGGGATTCAAGTTCCTGGGACATTGGAACCGGTTCAAACCGGACGGTTTGCACCTGGGCAGGGCTGGAACCGATGTCCTAGGGGGAGTGTTTGCTAGTGCTCTGGGGGAGGGTTTAAACTAAAATGGCAGGGGGTTGGGAACCTGAGCAGGGAGACAGGAAAGGGAAACGAGGATAAAAACAAAAGATAGGAAGGAGAAAACCAAAAGTGGCAGTCAGAGAAATCAACTGTTTAAATCGAACGTGGCCACAGTAAATAATAATTCTAAGAGCGTTAAAAAAACAAGCCTGAAGGCTTTGTCTTAATGCGAGGAGCATTTGTAATAAGGTGGATGAATTGGCTGCGCAAATAGAGGTAAACGAATATGATTTGGTTGGGATTACGGAAACGTGGCTCAAGGATGGCCAAGACTGGGAACTCAACATCCAGGGGTATTCGATATTCAGGAAAGATAGGCAAAAAGGAAAGGGAGGAGGGGTAGCATTACTGGTTAAAGAAGGGATTAACACAATTGTAATGAAGGATATTAGCTCTGATGAGGTGGAATCTGTATGGGTAGCATTGAGAAATACTAAGGGGGGAAAAAACGTTAGTGGGAGTGGTATATAGACCTCCCAACAGTAAGGCGGAGGTTGGGGATGGCATTAAAAGGGAAATTAAAGAAGCGTGCAATAAGGGCACAGAAGTCATCATGGGTGACTTTAATCTACATATAGATTGGGCTAACCAAATTAGTAACAATACTGTGGAGGAGGAATTCCTGGAGTGTTTACGGGATGGTTTCCTGGACCAATATGTCGAGGAACCAACCAGAGATCAGGCCATCTTAGACTGGGTATTATGTAATGAGAAAGGATTAATTAGCAATCTTGTTGTACGAGGCCCCTTTGGTCGGAGCGATCATAATATGATCGAATTCTTCATTAAGATGGAGAGTGAAGTAGTTGACTCAGACTAGGGTCCTCAATTTAAATAAAGGAAACTGCGATGGTCTGAGGCGCGAATTGGGTAGGATTGATTGGGGAATGTCACTCAAAGGGTTGACGGTGGATAGGCAATGGCAAACATTCAAAGACCGCATGGATGAACTACATAATTTGTCCATCCCAGTTTGGCATAAAAATAAAACAAAGGGTGACTCAACTGTGCCTAACAAGGGAAATTAGGGATAGCATAAAATCCAAGGAGAGGACATATAAATTGGCCAGAAAAAGCAATAATCCTGAGGATTGGGAGCAGTTTAGGATTCAACAAAGGAGCACAAAGGGATTAATTAAGAAGGGGAAAATAGAATGAGTGTAAGCTTGCAGGGAACGTGAAAACTGACTGTAAAAGCTTTTATAGATATGTGAAGAGAAAAAGATTGGTGAAGTCAAGCGTAGGTCCCTTGCAGTCAGAATCAGGGGAATTTATAATGGGGAACAAAGAAATGGCAGACCAACTAAATACTTATATTGGTTCTGTCTTCACAAAGGAGGACACAAATAACCTCCCAGAGATGCCGGGGAACATAGGGTCTGATGAAGGGGAGGAACTGAAAGAAATCAGTATTTGTAGGGAAATGGTGTTGGGGAAATTGATGGGATTGAAGGCCAATAAATCCTCCGGGCCTGATAATCAACATCCTAGGGTACTTAAGGAAGTGGCCCTAGAAATAGTAGATGCATTGCTGGTCATCTTCCAACATTCGATGGAATCTGGAACAGTACCCATGGATTGGAGGGTAGCTAATGTTACCCCACTATTCAAAAAAGGTGGTAGAGAGAAAACGGGGAATTACAGACCGGTAAGCCTGACATCAGTAGTGGGGGAAAATGCTAGAGTTCATTATAGAAGATGTAATAGCAGAGCACTTGGAAAACAGTGACAGGATCGGACAAAGTCAACATGGATTCACAAAAGGTAAATCGTGCTTGACTAATCTTGAATTTTTTGAGGATGTAACTGGTAAAATAGATAAGGGAGAACCAGTGGTGTATCTGGACTTTCAGAAGGCCTTCGATCAGGTCCCGCATAAGAAATTAGTGTGTAAAGTTAAGGCACATGGGATTGGGGGCAAGGTATTGACTTGGATAGAGAACTGGTAGGCAGACAGAAAGCAAAGAGTTGGAATAAACGGGTCTTTTTCCGAATGGCAGGCAGTGACAAGATGTAATATCTCCAAATTTGCAGACGACACAAAGCTGGGTGTGTGTGCGCTGTGAGGAGGATGTTGAAACTCCAGTATGATTTGGACATGTTGGATGATTGGGCAGAAACATGGCAGATGCAATATAACGTGGATAAATGTGAGGTTATCCACTTTGGTGGCAAAAACAGGAAGGCAGATTATTATCTAAATGGCAATAGATTGGGAGAAGGGGAAGTGCAACGAGACCTGGGTGTCCTTGTGCACCAGTCGCTGAAGGTAAGCATGCAGGTGCAGCAGGCGGTTAAGAAGGCAAATGGTATGTTGGCCTTCGTAGCGAGAGGGTTTGAACAAAGGAACAAGAAGTCTTGCTGCAGTTGTACAGGGCCTTGGTCAGACCACATCTTGAGTATTGTGTGCAGTTTTGGTCGCCTTATCTGAGGAAGGATGTTCTTGCCATGGAAGGAGTTCAGCGAAGATTCACCAGGCTGATACCTGGGATGGCAGGAATGACGTATGAGGCGAGATTGGGTCGATTGGACTTGTACTCGCTGGAGTTTAGAAGAATGAGAGGTGATCTGATTGAAACTTATAAAATCCTGACAAGACTGGACAGACTAGATGCAGGAAGGATGTTCCTGATGGTTGGGGAGTCCAGAACCAGGGGACACAGTCTAAGGATAAAGGGTTGGCCATTTAGGACAGAAATGAGGAGGACTTTCTTCACCCAGAGAGTGGTGAACCTGTGGAGACCAGTTCGTTAAGTATATTCAAGAAGGAGTTGGATATATTTCTTAAGGCTAAAGGGGTATGGGGAGAAAGCAGAGACCGGGTACTGAATTTGGATGATCAGCCATGATCGCATTGATTGGCGGAGCAGGCTCGAGGGGCCGAATGGCCTACTCCTGCTCCTAGCTTCTATGTTTCTATGTCTATTCAGCCCATCAGACCTCGCTCATCGGCTGGAACTGTTACTCCAGTCCGCTTTCCCTGCCCATTCCCTTTTATCCTTTTATATTCTTTATGAAATTCTTTAAATGACATTACAGTCTCTACCTCAACAGCTCCTTGTGGTGAAGCATTCCATGTTCCAGTAAACCTCTGTGAAAACATTCCTTCTAACTACCCTCTCCTGATAATCCTCAGTTTATTCTCCTTTAGTTAACAATTCACCAGCTGGTGGGAACTGTCTTTCACACCTTCCAACTCAGAACCCAGGATGGCTCAGTTTTTGTGTTACCACTGATCTGATTATTTGATGGTGTGACTGGCCAATCCAGAATGTCGGGATTCTCTCTCTGGGGGACCACTCACTGTGTATATAAGGCCAGGATTCCTCCTTTAATTGGGGTCCAGTCGCATGGACCTCTTGGGCAGGTAAGGGTCCAAATGATGCCACTGCCGTGTTTTTTTTTAAGAATCCCAATACAGGAAACTTTCGATTTAACTGGCCCCTAAATAACCGGAACGCTCTATCCACCAGCAAAATTCAGGAGTCGGTTCAGATAAAAAAAAATTTAACTCCATTTGTTGCTGTGCAAGGGTGTAGCTGAAGCTGTTGCTAAGCTACAAAGACGCTTGCAACTTGTGCCGATTGTTTTGAAGCTGTAAGCAACAAGGTTTGTTGCTTTATACGGAGCTCTGAGCTCCGTATCTTTTACTATAGCGTTTGGTTATCTGGAATTGTTGATGAACTGGCACCACGTCGGTCCCGTCCGTGCCGGATACCAGAAAGTTTCCTGAACCACCATTGGCATAGTATTACATAATATTACATAAACTGGGCATTCGGCCCAACTGGTCTATGCCGGTGTTTATGCTCCACACGAGCCTCCTCCCACCTTTCTTCCAAGCTCATCAGAATATCTTTATTTATTTTCTCCCTCGTGTGCTTATCTCTCTTAGGCAGTCCCTCGCAACCGAGGATGACTTGCTTCCATGCTAAAAATGAGTTCTCAGGTGACCGAGTCCAGTGTGGGAGCTACAGTCTCTGTCACAGGTGGGGCAGACAGTAGTTGAAGGGGTGGGTGGGGTGCTTGGGTTGACGTGCGCTCCTTTCCGCTTGCTCCCGGCGAAGAGACTCGGTGTTTGGCGCCTTCCCACATGCGTCTCCTCCACTTTTAAGCGGTCATGGGCCAGGGATTCCCAGGTGTCGGAGGGGATGTTGCACTTTTTCAAGGAGGCTTTGAGGGTGTCCTTGAAGCGTTTCCTCTGCCCATCTGGGATGCTCTTGCCGTGTCGGAGCTCCGAGTAGAGCGCTTGTTTGGGGAGTCTCGTATTCACAGAAATCACAGAAACCCCACAATGCAGATAGAGGCCATTTCGGCCCATCGAGCCTGCACCAACACATATCCCACCCGATCCCTGTAACCCCTACACCAACACATATCCCACCCTATCCCCGTAACCCCATGTATTTAATCCCCCTAACACTAAGGGTCAATTTATCATAGCCAATCAACCTAACCCGCACATCTTTGGACTGTGGGAGGAAACCGGAGCACCCGGAGGAAACCCACGCAAACACTGGGCGAATGTGCAAACTCCACACACAGTCACCCGAGGCCGGATTCGAACCCGGGTCCCTGGCGCTGTGAGGCAACAGTGCTAACCACTATGCCACCATGCTGCCCTTGGGGATGTAACCCGTCCATCGGAGCTGATTGAGCGTGGTCGATGCTGGGGATGTTGGCCTGAGCAAGAACACTGACGGTGCGCCTATCCTGCCAATGGATTTGCAGGATCTTGCGGAGGCAGCGTTGGTGGTACCCCTCCAGTACTTTGAGTTGCCTGCTGTACATGGTCCATGTCTCTGAAGCATACAGGAGGGCAGGAATCACTACTGCTCTGTAGACCATGAGCTTGGTGCCAGGTTTGAGGTCTTGGTCTTCAAACACACCTTCAGGTGACAAGGCTACACTGGCACACTGAAGGCGGTGTTGGACTTCATTGACGTCTGCCCTTGTTGACAGTAGGTTCCTGAAGTATGGAACGTGTAAGGCCCATGCTCTCGTACACTTTGGTGCAGGTGTTGACGATGGTTTGGAGTTCGACCTCAGTGTGCGCATACACGAGCGTCGTCTGCATACTGTACTTCGATGACAGCAGATGGGATGACCTTGGATCTGGACTGGAGGCAACGGAGGTTGAACAGTTTCCCTTTTGTCCTGCAAATGAGCTCCATTCCAGTGGGGAGCTTACCGAGCGTGAGATGGAGCATTGCAGCAAGGAAGATCGAGAAGAGTGTTGGTGCGATGACACAGCCTTGCTTGACCCCGGTCCGTACGTGAATGGAGTCTGTGGTGGATCCGTTGGTCAGGATCACGGCTTGCATGTCGTTGTGAAGCAGGCGGAGGATGGTGACAAACTTCTGGGGGCAGCCAAATTTGAGGAAGACACTCCATAATCCCTCACGGTTGACGGTGTCAAAGAAGGCCATGTACAGCGGTTGGTGCTGTTCCCTGCATTTCTCTTGTATTTTCCGCACGGTGAAGATCACGTCCATTGTGCCCCTTTCTGGGCGGAATCTGCATTGCGACACTGGGAGAAGGCGATTTGAGGAGGATTCTTGCGATGACTTTCCCTGTGGCAGACAGCAGGGAAACTCCCCTGTAATAACTGCAATCGGACTTGTCACCTTTCTTGAAGATGGTCACGATTACGGTGTCTGAGATCCCCTGGCATGCTCTCCTCCTTCCAGATAAGAGAAATGAGTTCATGTATTCGCGCCAATAGTGCTTCTCCACCATGCTTTAGTGCCTCGGCGGGGATTCTATCTGCTCCTGAAGCCTTGTTCTTCAGTTGTCGGATGGCCTTTTCAACCTCCTGCCGGCTGTGGCTGTGCTGAGGTGGTGTTGGGTAGCATTCTGCGGGATGGAGTTGAGGACACTCGCGTCGAAGACAGAGTCTCAGTTAAGGAGATCTTTTGAAGTGCTCCTTCCAGCGGGCACTGACTGCCTCTCTGTCCTTGATGAGTACCTCTCTGTTCTCTGCCCGCGGTGGGGTAGGACCGTAGGTGATCATGTGCATGTGCTTATCTAGCTTCCTTTTAAATGCATCTATGCTATTCGCCTCAACCACTCCCTGTGGTAGCAAGTTCCACATTCTCACCACTCTGGGTGAAGAAGTTTCTCCTGAATTCCCTGATGGATTTATTAATGATTGGATTTATGGCCCCTTGTTCTAGTCTCACCAAGTGGAAACCTCATCTCTACGTCTACCCTCTCAAACTCTTTCATAATTTTCAAGACCTCTATCGGGGCACCCCTCAGTTTTTTCTAGAGAAAAGAGCCCCATCTTGATAGGTATATCCTCTCCGTTCTGGGTATATCCTCTCCGTTCTGGTATCATCCTAGTAATCTTTTTTGGACCTTCTCCAGTGCCTCTATCGTTTTTATAATATGAAGACCAGAACTCTGCACAGTACTCCAAGTGTGGTCTAACCAAAGTTCTATACAAGTTTAACATAACTCTGCTTTTCAATTCTACCCCTCTCAAAATGAACCCTAGTGCTTTGTTTGCTTTTTTTAATGGCCTGATTAACCTGCGTTGCTACTTAGTGATGTGTGTATCTGTACCCCCAGATCTTCTGGTCCTCTACCCCATTTTAGACACTTTTTTTTTCCAAGGAGTTAAGTGGCCTCCTTATTCTTCCTGCCAAAATGTACCCCCTCTCACTTGTCCATTTAGAAGTTCATTGCCATTTACATGCCCATTCTGCAAGTTTATTAATGTCTTCCTGTATTTTGTCACAGCCCTCCTCTATTAATTATACCCCCAATTTGGTGGTGTCTGCAAATTTTGAAATTGTACCTCCGATTCCAGAGTCCAAATTGTTGATGTAAATGGTGAACAGTAGTCCCAGCGCCATGTATGTGGACTGGAACTAAAATCAGTGGGGAATTTGTATCCCGGTAGTTTGAGGTGCAGCAGAAGTGATGCTGACATGAATATTTGGGGTCATTGGACAAAGATTGTAGAGCGACTGCTCTGCGGGGTTACGGCAAATGATCATTTTTAAATCTATATTCCATTATTGCAGCCAGCCTAGCTCTCCAAAAAAAATATGATGAACTATTCTTTAAATGTCATGTATTCAGGTTTAAGTTGGGTTACTTGAAGAATAAAATGTTCCTAGTTGACCCGCTCTCCTGTTATTTGAAGTACTAATTGAACTGGAAACCTCTTCAGCATTCCCGTGCCGAGCCTCTTGAATACACCGCTGCCCTGTGCTGCTTGGTGCTGTGTATGGGCAGCACTGCCAGTAGTCCAGGCACCAGATGGTGTTCAAAGTGCGAGTGGTTTAAGTATGGCATTGTGTAGAGCAAGTGCTGCTAACATTGTCGGAATGGGTTACAAGATTTATTAAACAATCGCATTACTTTCTCGTGTTCTGCTCTCTGACTTTCCTCTTGTTTCAGCTGCAACAAATTTGCAAAATTCTCAATGCACACATGGATTCTCTGCAGTGGATCGACCAGAGCTCAGGTACTTATTACTGCTTTCTTGGGATGTCTTTAAAACTGCTTCAAATACAGTATATTCAAAAGAGCTAGAAGTTTGAGTAGTGCAGATGTGTGTATTCAGACCTGTATGTGTCCCAGCTACTTCTGTCTGTTTTTCTTTTAACTTGCTGTTTGTGGTCTACATTAATGATTTGGATGTGAATGTAAAAGTTATGATCAGTAAGTTCGCAGATGACACGAAAATTGGTGGGGTGGTAAATAGCGAGGCGGGAAGCCTCGGGCTACAGGACGATATAGATGGGTTGGTCAGATGGGCGGAACAGTGGCAAATGGAATTTAACCCTGAAAAGTGAGGTGATGCATTTTGGAGGGACTAACAAGGCAAGGGAATACACAATGAATGGTAAGACCCTAGGAAAGACAGAGGATCAGAGGGACCTTGGTGTGCATGTACATAGATCCCTGAAGGCAGCAGATAAGGTGGTTAAAAAGGCATATGGGATACTTGCCTTCATTAGCCGAGGCATAGAATATAAGAGCAGGGAGGTTATGATGGAGCTGTACAAAACGCTGGTAAGGCCACAGCTGGAGTACTGTGTGCAGTTCTGGTTGCCACACTATAGGAAGGATGTGATTGCTTTGGAGAGGGTGCAGAGGAGATTTACCAGGATGTTACCTGGGATGGAGCGCTTCAGCTATGATGAAAGACTGGACAAGCTGGGGTTGTTTTCCTTGGAGCAGAGAAGGCTGAGGGGGGGACCTGATTGAGGTATACAAAATTATGAGGGGCATAGATAGGATGGATAGAAAGGAACTTTTCCCCTTAGTAGAGGGGTCAATAACAAGGGGGCATAGATTCAAGGTAAGGGGCAGGAGGTTTAGAGGGGATTTGAGGGGAAACTTTTTCACCGAGGGTGGTTGGAATCTGGAACTCACTGCCTGAAAGGATGGTAGAGGCAGGAACCCTCAACATTCAAGAAGCATTTGGATGAGCACTTGAAATGCCATAGCATACAAGGCTACGGACCAAATGCTGGAAAATGGGATTAGATTAGATAGGGCTTGATGGCCGGCGTGGACGTGATGGGCCGAAGGGCCTTTTTCTGTGCTGTATAACTCTGACTCTATTTGATTTTCAAAATTCTCCCATTACCAAGGTTTCCTGTGAAACTCTCCACTGGAGTGTCAGCGTTGACTCAGTGGGCGGCACTCTTGCCTCTGGGTCAGAAGGTTATGGGTTTAAGTCCCACTTGAGCACATTCCAGGCTGACACTCCCAGTGCAGTACCGAGGGAGCGCTGCACTGTTGGAGGTGCTGTCTTTTGGATGAGATGTTAAACTGAGGCCCTGTCTCGGGTGGATGTAAAAGATCCCATGGCACCATTTTGAAGAGCAAGATAGTTCTCACGGTCTCCTGGCCAATAATTTTCCCTTAACCAACATCAGTAAACAGATACAATAGCAAAATACTGCAGATGCTACAGAAAATGCTGGAAATACTCAGCAGGTCAGGCAGCATCGAGGAGAGAGAAACAGTGTTAATGTTGCGGGTTGAAGACCCTTCATCAGAACTGGAAAATGTTAGAGAAGTAACATTTATAAGCAAGTGCAGGGAAAGGGAGGAGGGGAGGAAAGAACAAAGGGAAAGACTGTGATGGGCTGGAAGGCGGGAAAGATTGACTGACAAAAGGGATGATGGTGCAAGGCAACAGAAGGTAATGGGACAAGTTAAGAAACAAAAGATTGTAATGATCAATAACATGTCATTCTATAGTGGACACGAGGTGGAGCCGTAGAGCTGTATATAAGACTACACTACCCATGAGGCACTAGGCTACCCACAAGGCAACAGTCAAGATGGCAGCCTACACACAGGAGCACACATGCTGCATCTCTACAGATACTGTACCTACAGAACGTGTACTGAATAAATAACTAGCTAGAAGCTAGCTGTGTTCATAATAAGAATGTCTAGTTATTAATGAACATAAGATGGTACCAGGGTGGTGAAGATCTGCTGAAAATTGTGAAAAGCGACATGGAGAATTTGAAGCCACCAGAGCGTTTGAAACTCACAGGAAACATCGACTACAATTGGCAGACTCTTCAACAACAATTCGAACTCTACATTGCAGCCATCGGATTCGGTACGAAGCCAGACGCAAGGAAGATAGCGTTGCTGCTTACGGTTGCAGGCCCACAAGCGATAGAGGTAATTAATACATTTGTATTTAATCCAGCGGAGAACAGAGAAAAATAAGATGTGCTAAAAAAAATTGATGCACATTGCTCTCCCAAAAAGAATGAGACGTATGAAAGATACATCTTCTGTTCTCAGACACAGCAACAAAATGAGACTTTTGATAGCTTTATAACTGATCTGAAACTGAAAGCACAGACATGTAATTTCTCTGAGCTCAAAGCATCCATGATTCGTGACCAGATTGTGTTTGGTATTCATGATAAAGTCAGGGAACGTCTGAGAAACCGAACTAAATTTGGAAAATGCGGTGAAAATATGTCAAGCCAGCGAGCTAGCTCGAAAGCACGCGAAGACTTTCAGTGAAATCAATAATGATGCGATTGTAATGAGTGATAATGCTGCTGTCGGTGCTGTGTCCTACAAGGGGAAGAAACGTGGGCAGAACAGAAATGAAAAGCAATCGGAGGATGAAATTTTTAATTGTAAACGCTGTGGTTACAAACACCAGTTAAGACGATGCCCAGCGTTTGGAAAAATGTGCACAAAGTGTAATGGAAAGAATCACTTTGCCAAACAATGCTTTTCAAAAGTAAAAACAACGAAAGGGCAACAAGTTAATGTGATTGAGGACACTGATTTAAGTGAGACATTTTTTGTAGGAATGGTGTCATGTGACAATATCAAAAAGGATACAGAAAATGTGCAGCCCTCAGAAATGGACAATGCTGAACATAAAGTTAATGCAGTAAAAGAGGACAAATGGATGATCCCACTGCAGGTAAATGGAGCATTAGTTACCTTGAAACTAGACACTGGGGCAAAAGCAAACTTAATCAGTATGAGTGACATTAACAATATGAAAGAAAAGCCCAAAATACAGAAAGTCAGTACTACTGAAGGACTATAATGGACAGAAAATAGATAGCTTAGGTGTATGCAGACTTAAAGTGACAGTCAAAGACAAAGTGCATCATCTCATGTTTTCTGTTGTGGCTGAAAGGCTTGATTCACTACTGGGTGACAAAGCTTGTGAGGACTTAGAACTGGTCAAAAAAATCTACTGTATAAACTGTGCCATAAGCAGACCAGATGACTCGGTGGATTCTGTAGTGAATAATTTCCAGGATGTGTTCAAAGGATTTGGAGTTCTACCATTCACTTACAAGACCCAGCTAAAGGAGGATGCTCAGCCAGTGGTACATGCTCCACGAAGAGTTCCAGCACCCCTGCGTGACCGGCACAAGAATGAACTGGACAGAATGACCACACTAGGAGTCATCAGGAAACTCGAAGAGCCAACAGACTGGGTTAACTCCATGGTATGTGTAAAGAAAAAGAACAATGATCTAAGAATATGCATGGATCCAAAGGACTTAAATGCAAACATAAAACGTGAACACTACCAGATTCCCAAGCGAGAAGAAATCACCAGTGAAATGTCAGGTGCCAAATACTTTACAAAGCTCGATGCCTCACAAGGATTTTGGCAACTAAAACTGGAGATGAAGAGAGCACCAAATACTGTACCTTCAACACACCATTTGGCAGGCATTGTTTCCTCGGAATGCCTTTTGGGATAATATCTGCATCAGAAATCTTTCATAGAGCGATGGAACACATAATTGAAGGTCTGGAAGGAGTTCGGGTCTATGTTGATGACATCATCATCTGGGGCTCCACACTGAAAGAACACAATGAGAGACTGACTAAAGTGCTACAGAGCATACGCCGGAATGGACTGAAGCTCAACAAAGCCAAGTGTCAGTTTGGCGTCCAGGAAGTCACTTTCCTAGGAGATAATCTATCTGGTAAAGGAATAGAGCCATATATGGAAAAAGTAAACGCCATACTCAAAATGCCCCGACCCACTGACAAAAAAGGAGTGCTACGCATCATGGTGATGATAAACTTCATTGGAAAGTTCATTCCTAACTTGTCAGCCAAGACAGCCTGTCTGCAAGACCTGCTACATAAAACAAATGAGTTCGCATGGACAGAAAGACATGAACAAGAGTGGATAAACCTCAAAACAGTGCTGACAACCACACCTGTACTCCTTCTTTGACCCAACAAAAAGAATCAAAGTGTCAACGGATGCATCAAAAGATGGCCTAGGTGCGGTCTTGCTACAAGCAGAGGGTGAAGATTGGAAGCCTGTTGCCTATGCCTCCAGGTCTATGACTGATACTGAGTGTCGATACGCCCAGATTGAAAAGGAATGTCTAGGCTTGGTAGTTGGACTAGAAAAGTTTCATGGCTACATATATGGACTTCCCACCTTCACAGTTGAGACAGACCACAGCCCACTGGTTGCCATCATAAAAAAGAACCTGAATGAGATGTCTCCAAGGATTCAACGACTCATGATGAAGCTGCAAAGATATGACTTTGAACTAATCTACACACCAGGCAAATACATAGTGTTAGCAGATGCATTATCCCGAGCACCCACAATGAGTCATGCGAGCTCTACTGAAGAAGACGTGGATGTTCATGTGAGTATGGTCACTGCTGCGCTGCCCGTGTCAGACACAAAATCAAAGCAAATAGCAGAAGAAACAGTAAAAGATACAGCATTACAAACAGTAATAGAGAACATTCATCATGGTTGGCCAAAAGGTTCCTGTCCAAAATATTTTCACAAGGTCAGAATTGAGTGTCGCAAGTGGACTATTACTAAAACAGAACAGAATAGTCATTCCACAGGCTCTACGTCAAGACATGCTCAAAAGGATTCATGAGGGACACCTCTGAATTGAAAAATGCAAAAGGAGGGCAAGAGACACTGTTTATTGGCCTGGCATAAATAAGGACATTGAGAACATGATAGGCAAATGTGAGACATGTCAAACACCAAAACAAACCAGCAAAGGAACCAATGATAGTAGCTGACATACCAACAGCACCATGGCAAAAGGATGGTATGGACCTCCTTCATTTAAATGGTAAAGACTATCTAATAGTGATTGACTACTATTCTAACTATCCTGAGATGGCGCTGCTCTCGAGCACCACAGCAAGCAGTGTCATAATGCATGTGAAATCCAGCTTCGCCAGACATGGAATTCCCAGGATTGCCATTAGCGACAATGGTCCGTGCTTCAACTGTAAGGAGTGGCAACAGTTTGCAGCACATTATGACTTTCAGCACATCACATCCAGTCCTTTGTATGCTCAGTCAAATGGTAAGGCAGAGAAGGGTGTTCAAGTTCTCAAGCAGCTACTGAAGAAAGCGACAGAAAGCAAGTCTGATCCTTATCTCGCCCTGCTGAGCTACCGAGCCTCACCTTTAGACTGTGGTTCTTCACCTGCTGAACTACTAATGGGTCGCAAGTTGCGCACCACGCTACACTGCTGTGCAAAAGAACAGCAAAGTGAGGAACTGAGACAGAGACTTCAACTGTTAAAGCTGAAACACATCATACTATGACAAGTCATCCAAAACTCTAAAACCATTGACAAGGGATGATGTTGTCAGGATTGAGGATCCAGATGCATGGAACAGGAAAGCTACAGTTCTTGAGGAAGTAGGACCAAGGTCATACACTGTTAGAACTGAGGAAGGACAGATTCTCAGGAGGAACCGCCGTTCCCTCCTTAAAAACACGAGACTATTCAAGACCAGATTGATGACCATGCCGCAACTGCATCTTGTCATTCACCACCAGAACAATCTCATGAAGACACATCAGACTTACCCGTGTTGAGAAGATCCACACGTGAAGTAAAAAAGCCTGATAGACTTAATCTTTGAGTACAATGTAAAGCTTTGAAAATGTGTTGACTGTTTTGAAAATGTTTGTTTATAGAGCACTAACAAAAGTGTTACTGATATGATCTTTTGTTTTCTTGAAAGTTGATTGATATTGATGTTGTTAAACCTCAAAGAAAGGGGGATGTAATGATCAATAACATGTCATTCTATAGTGGACACTAGGTGGAGCCGTAGAGCTGTATATAAGACTACACTACCCAGCTGTATATTAAGACTATATTATCCATGAGGCACAAGGCAACAGTCAAGATGGAAGCCTCTACAGATACTTTATTGAACACGTGGACTGGTACAGTAACTAGCAAAAGCTAGCTGTGTTCATAAGAAAGATGACTCTAGATGAGGTGTAAACAGCTACCATGTGAGGGGGGAAAAAGAGGGGGGAAATTTAGGGGCCGAGGTTATCGTCTGAAATTGTTGCACTCTGAGGCCTGAAGCCTGTAAAGTTTCTAATTGAAAGATGAGCTGCTGTTCCTCAAGCTTGCGTTGAGCTTCATTGGAATAGTGTAAGAGGCCAAGGACAGAGATCAGAGTGGGAGTGGAGCAGAGAATTAAAGTGACAGGCGACCAGAAGCTCGGGGGTCACGCTTACGGTTTGAACGGAGGTGTTCCGCAAAGCGGTCCCCCAATCTGCGTTTGGTCGTCTCAATGTAGAGGAGACTGCATTGTGAGCAGTGAATACAGTATACAAATTGTAAGCAGTGGCGGACATTTAAGGAGATATTTCATAACTCAACAAAAATATATTCCAGTGAGAGATTTTACGATGGTATCGAATTGAAAACTAAGTCATACAATGTTGCCAAGATTGGTGGGAGACCAGAGGATTGGGAATTTTCTTTTTAAACCAGCAAAGGATGACTTTATAAAAAAAAAATTTTTTTTAATGAATTATGAGAGTAAGCTGGCAAGAAACATTAAAACGGCTAGTAAGAGCTTCTACAGGTATATAAAAAGGAAGAGGGTAGCTAAATTAAACGTTGGTCCCCTGCAGGATGAGACTGGAGAATTAATAATGGGGAACGGGGCAATAGCAGAGACTCTGAACAAATATTTTGTATCTGTCTTCATGGTAGAAGACACTAACAACATCCCCAAAAATGGATAATCAAGGGGCCACAGGGAGGGGGGAACTAAAGACTATCACTAAGGAAATAATACTTGGTAAAATAATGGGACTAAAAGACGACCAGTCCCCTGGACCAGATGGCCTGGATCCTAGGGTCTTAAAAGAAGTGGCTGCAGAGATAGTGGATGCATTGATTGCAATATACCAAAATTCCCCGGACTCTGGAGCGGTCCCAGCGGATTGGAAAACTGCAAATGTAACTCCCCTATTTAAGAAAGGGAGACAGAAAGCAGGAAATGATAGACCAGTTAGCCTTGCATCTGTCATTGGGAAAATGCTGGAGTCCTTCATGAAGGAAGCAGTAGCAGGGCATTTGGAAAATTATAATAGTCAAGCAGTCAGCATGGTTTTATGAAAGGGAAATCATGTTTCACAAACTTGCTGGAGTTCTTTGAGGAGGTAACGAGCAGGGTGGGTAAAGGTGAACCAGTGGATGTGGTGTATTTAGATTTCCAGAAGGCATTCAATAAGGTGCCACCTAAAAGGTTACTGCATAAGATAAGAGCTCACAAAGTTGAGGGTAATATATTAGCATGGATAGAGAATTGGCTAACAGAAAGCAGAGAGTCAGGATAAATGGATCATTTTCCGGTTGGCAAACTATAACTAGTGGGGTGCCACAGGGATTGGTGCTGGGGCCTCAACTATTTACAATCTACATTACGCTCAGTCCCTTCATCCAAGTCATTAATGTAGCCAAGTTTGCAGATGATACAAAGATGGGTGGGAAAGCAAGTTGTGCAGAGGACTCCAAGAACCTGCAAAGGGATATAGACAGGCTAAGTGAGTGGGCAAACATTTGGCAGATGGAGTATAATGTGGGAAAGTGCGAGGTTATACACTTTGGCAGGAAAAATAAAAAAGCAAATTATTATTTAAATGGAGAGAGATTACAAAATGCTACAGTTCAGAGGAACCTGGGGGTCCTTGTGCATGAAACAGAGTTAGCATGCAGGTACAGCAAGTAATCAAAAAGGCAAATGGATGTTGGCCTTTATTTCAAAGGGGGTTGGAGTATAAAAGCAGTGAAGTCCTGCTACAACTGTACAGGGTATTGGTGAGACCACACCTGGAGTACTGGTTACAGTTTTGGTCTCTTTATTTAAGGAAGGATATACTTGCATTGGAGGCAGTTCAGAGACGATTCACTAGGTTAATTCCAGAGATGAGGGGTTTGACTTGTGAGGAAAGGTTGAGCAAGCTGGGCCTATACTCATTGGAATTTAGAAGGATGAGAGGTGATCTTATTGAAACATATAAGATACTGAGGGGCCTCTTTGTTGGGAAATCTAGAACAAGGGGGCACAGTTTCAGAATAAAGGGTCACCCTTTTAGAACTGAGATGAAGAATTTCTTCTGAGGGTTGTAAATCTGTGGAATTCTCTGCCCCAGAGGCTGGGTCATTAAATACATTTAAGGTGGCGATAGACACATGTTTGCAAGATAAGGGAGTGAAGGGTTATGGGGAGCGGGCGAGGAAGTGGCTTTGAGCCCAAAATCAGCCATGATCTTATTGAATGGCTTAGCAGGCTCGAGGGGCCAAGTGGCCTATTCATGCTTATGTTCTTATGTACAAGTAAATTGCTGTTTCACTTGGAAGGAGTGTTTGGGGGCCCTGGACAGTGGGAGGGATTGGGGGGGGAAGATGTGGTGGGATCACGCTTGAGGTGGTGGAAATGACACAGGATGATCCGTTGAATGTGGAGGCTGGTGAAGTGAAAGGTGAAGACGAGGGGAACCCTATCGTGGTGCTGGGAGGGAGGGAAAGGGGCGAGAGCAGAAGTGTGGGAAATGGATTGGATTTGGTCAAGGGCTGTGTCAACCACGGTAGAGGGGACTCCTCAGTTGAGGAAAAAGGAAGACCTGTCGGAAGCACTGGTACGGAAGGTGGCATTGTCTGAGCGGGGGGGGGGCGGCGGGCGGGGGGGGGGGCGCTGCCCTGATGTAGAATTGAGCCACACTGACCCAGGACCCAGCAGGGTCTCCTGATCTCAACTTAATAGCAGTTGAGATGCTGTAATTGTCCTCAACACTCCTGAGGGGAATTGGCCTGGATTCCCACGTCTGATTGCTCTCCAGTGAATCCTGCCGAAAGTGTAGATCAGGATCCGGTCAACCCTGATTCCCCACAAGGTTCAGTATCCAACCAGGATTCTGTTTAATCTCAAGTAGAGAATGGTCACTTGCGTGCAGTAATGTGGAGATAGTCTATTGAAGGGGGGACACATCTTGGTCAGTGTGTACCTTTCATCGCCCTTGACCCTGTGATGTCTTGTTGAAGAGCTGTTGTGGCAGAGGACTGGATTCACACTGTCTCTGATTGCACCGTGCTGCTGAGCTCATCCACTTCCATCCCTTTCTCGCTAATGCTCTTTTTGCCTTTCCTCAGTCTTGCTGCAGAAGAAAGTGGAGGATGTCTCGAAACAATTTGAAGTGCGACGGAAGGAGCAGGAGAGGAACTGCAGAATTACTTTTGACTGAATCCTGCCAGGATTTAACTTGCACCAGGAACCTGCAACTTTCTTGAACATTTTTTTTCAATAAAGAATCGCATTATCACTCGGCAGGTGTGAGACTCACTGTGTAAAGGTTTGATGCCAAGTCTGGGTTTTCAAACTCTTAGATGGTTGGAAGGGGTAAGCGATGCTGTGAGGTTCTGCTAGGGAATGTTAGTGTATGAGACTTTGCTGATATCGAGGCACCGAGAAGGAATGTGCTATCGGGTGGGAGGGGAATTTGCTGGTTGGAAGGGTCATCCGTGTAGGCAGGGGGACGGGGTGTGCTGTAGTCGGGGGGACGGGGTAGAGTGTAGCGAGTAGCATAGAAGCAAAAGACAGGAAGGAGAAAAGCATAAGTGGCAGTCAGAGAAATCAAGGAGGAAAAATTCAGTATCGCCTCATTTGGGGTGTCATTATTGGCGGTGGGCAAAGTTTAGCGCCTGGCGCTAATTATCACCTCCGACAGCAAACTTGGCTTTTATTGCCCCTGGAGGTGATTGGCATGCTAAATCTAGCGCTACACACCTCCAAGGCGCCGAGGTGCTACCTCCGTGCTGGCGCAGCTCATGTGATGTCAGTCAGCAATGGAACACAGACGAGCTGTCACCATCCAATTCTTAAAGGGGAGGGTTGATCTTACTCTACATCCACATCCTGCTCATTGCAGCCTTGAATCTTGGCCTGGAGCGACTTGTACATCAAATCTGCTGGAAAGAACAATGGAGAGACCCAGGGAAAGAGCTCTGAGTGCAGCGCCCACAGTCTCTAAATTGATACAAGGAAGGTCAAATCAAAATGAATCTCTCGGAATGCGTGGTGCAAAAATGTCATCAAAAAAAGGCAGGAAGTGGTCGCCTTTAAATAGCACTCCCCCAGCCCCTTTCTGACTGCAGCACGCACCCATCAACCTGTCGTTACTGGTGGCAGGGGGTGCCACTCAATATCCGGGGCCTTGCGCACTCAACTGACGTCACGATCTGCCAGCGCAGGAGATCGTGGCGGTAGTGTTTAGCGCCGCCGCAAAATGTCCTAATTTTGTGTGAGGTGCAGATATCACCACACTAGGGCAGTAGTTGCTTTGCGTCCCACTTGGCACCCTCTTAAGGCGCTAACGGGAGCAGCCGCAACCAACTGAATTATTCCCCCCAAGGGTTTAAATCAAACGTGGCCACAGTAAATAATTCTGAACAGTGTAAGTGTTTTTAAAAAAAACAAGCCTCAAGGCTTTGTCTTATTGCGAGGAGCATTCGTAATAAGGTGGAGGAGTTAGCTGCGCAAATAGATGTAAACGGATATATGATTGGGATTACGGAAACATGGCTCCAGGGTGACCAAGGCTGGGAACTCAACATCCAGCGTTTTCAATATTCAGGAAAGACGGGCAAAAATGAAAAGGAGGTGGGGTAGTATTGCTGGTTAAAGAGATTAACACAATTGTATGGAAGGATATTAGCTCTGATGATGTGGAATCTATGGGTAGAGCTGTGAAATACCATGGGGCAGAAAACGTTAGTGGGAGTTGTATACAGACCCCCAAACAGCAATGAGGAGGTTGGGGATGGCATTAAACAGGAAATTAGAGATGTGTGCAATAAGGGCACAGCAGTTATCATGGGTGACTTTAATCTACATATAGATTGGGCTAACCAAATTAGTAACAATACTGTGGAGGAGGAATTCCTGGAGTGTATACGGGATGGTTTCCTGGACCAATATGTCGAGGAACCAACTAGAGATCAGGCCATCTTAGACTGGGTATTATATAATGAGAAAGGAATAATTAGCAATTTTGTGCGAGGCCCCTTGGGGCGGAGCAATCATAATATGATAGGATTCTTCATTAAGATGGAGAGTGGAGTATTTGACTCAGACTAGGGTCCTGAATTTAAATAAAGGAAACTGCGATGGTATGAGGCACGAGTTGGGTAGGATTGATTGGGGAATGTTACTCAAAGGGTTGATGGTGGCTAGGCAATGGCGAACATTTAAAGATCGCAAGGATGAACTACAGAATTTGTTCATCCCTATTTGGCATAAAAATAAAACAAAAAAGGTGACTCAACTGTGCCTAACAAGGGAAATTAGGGATAGCATAAGATCCAAGGAGAGGACATATAAATTGGCCAGAAAAAGCAGCAAACCTGAGGATTGGGAGCAGTTTAGGATTCAGCAAAAGAATACAAAGGGATTAATTAAGAGGGGGAAAATAGAGGTATGAGAGTAAGCTTGCAGGGAACATAAAAACTGACTCTTATAGCTTCTATAAATATGTGAAGAGAAAAAGATTGGTGAAGTCAAGCATAGGTCCCTTGCAGTCAGAATCGGGGGAATTTATAATGGGGAAGAAAGAAATGGCAGACCAATTAAATACATACTTTGGTTCTGTCTTCACAAAGGAGGACACAAATAACCTCCCAGAGATGCCGGGGAACATAGGGTCTGATGAAAGGGAGGAACTTAAAGAAATCAGTATTTGTAGGGAAATGGTGTTAGGGAAATTGACAGGATTGAAGGCTGATAAATCCCCAGGGCCTGATAATCTACATCTAGGGTACTAAAGGAAGTGGCCCTAGAAATAGTAGATGCATCGTTGGTCATCTTCCAAAATTTTATAGACTCTGGAACAGTTCCAATGGATTGTAGGGTAGCTAATGTTACCCCACTATTCAAAAAAGGTGGTAGAGAGAAAACGGGGAATTATAGACTAGTAAGCCTGACATCGGTAGTTGGGAAAATGCTAGAGTCCATTATAAAAGATGTAATAGCAGAGCACTTGGAAAACAGTGACAGGATCAGACGAAGTCAACATGGATTTACAAAAGGTAAATTGTGCTTGACTACTGGAATTTTTTGAGGATGTAACTGGTAGAATAGATAAGGGAGAACCAGTGGATGTGGTGTATTTGGACTATTAGAAGGCTTTCGATAAGGTCCCGCATAAGAGATTAGCGTGTAAAGTTAAGGCACATTGGATTGGGGGTAAGGTACTGACTTGGATAGAGAACTGGTTGGTAGACAGGAAGCAAAGAGTTGGAATAAACGGGTCTTTTTCCGAGTGGCAGGCAGTGACTAGTGGGGTACCGCAGGATTCGGTCCTAGGACCCCAGCTATTCACAATATATATCAATGGTCTAGACGAGGGATCTAGATGTAATATCTCCAAGTTTGCAGACAACACAAAGCTGGGTTGACGTGTGTGCTGTGAGGAGGATGCCGAGAAACTCCAGTAAATAATAATTCTAATAGGTCTAAGAGCGTCAAAAAAACAAGCCTGAAGGCTTTGTGTCTTAATGCGAGGAGCATTTGTAATAAGGTGTATTGGCTGCGCAAATAGAGGTAAACAAATATGATTTGGTTGGGATTACGGAAACGTGGCTCAAGGACGGCCAAGACTGGGAACTCAACATCCAGGGGTATTCGATATTCAGGAACGATAGGCAAAAAGGAAAGGGAGGAGGGGTAGCATTACTGGTTAAAGAAGGGATTAACACAATTGTAATGAAGGATATTAGCTCTGATGAGGTGGAATCTGTATGGGTAGCATTGAGAAATACTAAGGGGGAAAAAACATTAGTGGGAGTGGTATATAGACCTCCAAACAGTAAGGCGGAGGTTGGGGATGGCATTAAAAGGGAAACTAAAGAAGCGTGCAATAAGGGCACAGCAGTCATGGGTGACTTTAATCTACATATAGATTGGGCTAACCAAATTAGTAACAATACTGTGGAGGAGGAATTCCTGGAGTGTTTACGGGATGGTTTCCTGGACCAATATGTCGAGGAACCAACCAGAGATCAGGCCATCTTGGACTGGGTATTATGTAACGAGAAAGGATTAATTAGCAATCTTGTTGTACGAGGCCCCTTTGGTCGGTGCGATCATAATATGATCGAATTCTTCATTGAGATGGAGAATGAAGTAGTTGACTCAAAAACTAGGGTCCTCAATTTAAATAAAGGAAACTACGATGGTCTGAGGAGCGAGTTGGGTAGGATTGATTGGGGAATGGCACTCAAAGGGTTGACGGTGGATAGGCAATGGCAAACATTCAAAGACCGAATGGATGAACTACAGAAGTTGTTCATCCCAGTTTGGCATAAAAATAAAACAAAAAAGGTGACTCAACCGTGGCTAACAAGGGAAATTAGGGATAGCATAAGATCCAAGGAGAGGACATACAAATTGGCCAGTGTGGAGTCTGTGTGGAGTTTGCACATTCTCCCTGTGTTTGCGTGGGTTTTCTCCGGGTGCTCCGGTTTCCTCCCACAGTCCAAAGATGTGCGGGTTAGGTTGATTGGCTATGATAAATTGACCCTTAGTGTTAGGGGGATTAAATACGTGGGGTTACGGGGATAGAGTGGGATATGTGTAGGGGTTACGGGGATCGGGTGGGATATGTGTCGGTGCAGGCTCGATGGGCCGAAATGGCCTCTATCTGCACTGTGGGGTTTCTGTGATTTCTGTGAAAAAGCAATAATCCTGAAGATTGGGAGCAGTTTAGGATTCAACAAAGGAGGACAAAGGGATTAATTAAGAAAGGGAAAATAGAATGAGAGTAAGCTTGCAGGGAACATAAAAACTGACTGTAAAAGCTTTTATAGATATGTAAAGAGAAAAAGATTGGTGAAGTCAAGCGTAGGTCCCTTGCAGTCAGAATCGGGGGAATTTATAATGGGGAGCAAAGAAATGGCAGACCAACTAAATACATATTTTGGTTCTGTCTTCACAAAGGAGGACACAAATAACCTCCCAGAAATACTGCGGAACATAGGGTCTGATGAAAGGGTGGAACTGAAAGAAATCAGTATTTGTAGGGAAATGGTGTTAGGAAAATTGATGGGACTGAAGGTCGATAAATCCCCAGGACCTGATAATCTACATCGCAGGGTACTTAAGGAAGTGGCCCTAGAAATAGTACATGCATTGCTGGTCATCTTCCAGAACTCGATAGACTCTGGAACAGTACCCATGGATTGGAGGGTAGCTAATGTTACCCCACTATTCAAAAAAGGTGGCAGAGAAAAAGCGGGGAATTATAGACCGGTAAACCTGACATCGGTAGTGGGGAAAATGCTAGAGTCCATTATAAAAGATGTAATAGCAGAGCACTTGGAAAGCAGTGACAGGATCCGACAAAGTCAACATGGAATTACAAAAGGTAAATCATGCTTGACTAATCTACTGGAATTTTTTGAGGATGTAACTGGTAAAATAGATAAGGAGAACCAGTGGATGTGGTGTATTTGGACTTTCAGAAGGCTTTCGATAAGGTCCCGCATAAGAGGTTAGCGTGCAAAATTAAGGCACATGGGATTTGGGGCAAGGTATTGACTTGGATAGAGAACTGGTTGGCAGACAGAAAGCAAAGAGTTGGAATAAACGGGTCGTTTTCCGAGTGGCAGGCAGTGACTAGTGGGGTACCGCAAGGATCGGTCCTAGGACCCCAGCTGTTCACAATATATATTAATGATCTGGACAAGGGAATTGGATGAAATATCTCCAAATTTGCAGACGACACAAAGCTGGGTGGGAGGGTATGCTGTGAGGAGGATGTCATGAAACTCCAGTACGATTTGGACAGGTTGGGTGATTGGGCAGAAACATGGCAAATGCACTATAATGTGGATAAATGTGAGGTTATCCACTTTGGTGGCAAAAACAGGAAGGCAGATTATTATTTGAATGGCAATAGATTGGGAGAAGGGGAAGTGCAAAGAGACCTGGGTGTTCTTGTGCACCAGTCGCTGAAGGTAAGCATGCAGGTGCAGCAGGCGGTTAAGAAGGCAAATGGTATGTTGGCCTTCGTAGCAAGAGGGTTCAAGTACAGGAACAAGGATGTCTTGCTGCAGTTGTACAGGGCCTTGGTGAGACCACACCTTGAGTATTGTGTGCAGTTTTGGTCACCTTACCTGAGGAAGGATGTTCTTGCCATGGAGGGATTGCAGTGAAGATTCACCAGGCTGATACCTGGGATGGCAGGAATGACGTACGAGGAGAGATTGTGTCAATTGGGCTTATACTCACTGGAGTTTAGAAGATTGAGAGGGTATCTCATCAAAACCTATAAAATCCTGTCAGGTCTGGACAGACTAGATGCAGAAAGGATGTTTCTGATGGCTGGGGAGTCCAGAACCAGGGGTCATAGTCTAAGGATAAGGGGTAAGCCATTTAGGACTGAAATGAGGAATTTCTTCACCCAGAGAGTGGTGAACCTGTGCAATTCTCTGCCACAGAGGGCGGTGGAGGCCAGTTCATTAAATATATTCAAGAAAGAGTTGGATATATTTCTTGAGGCTAAAGGGATATGGGGAGAAGGCAGGGACAGGGTACAGAATGTGGATGATCAGCCATGATCTCATTGAATGGCGGAGCAGGCTCGAAGGGCCGAATGGCCTACTCCTGCTCCTATCTTCTATGTTTCTATGATTTGGACAGGTTGGGTGATTGGGCAGATGCAATATAATGTGGATAAATGCGAGGTTATCCACTTTGGTGGCAAAAACAGGAAGGCAGATTATTATCTGAACGGTAATAGATTGGGAGAAGGGGAAGTACAACGAGACCTGGGTGTTATTGTGCACCAGTCGCTGAAGGTAAACATACAGGTGCAGTAGGCGGTTAAGAAGGCAAATGGTATGTTGGCCTTCGTTGCGAGAGGGTTCGAGTACAGGAATAAGGATGTCTTGCTGCAGTTGTACAGGGCCTTGGTGAGGCCGCACCTCGAGTATTGTGTGCGGTTTTGGTCGCCTTATCTGAGGAAGGATGTTCTTGCCATGGAGGGAGTGCAGCGAAGATTCACCAGACGGATACCTGGGATGGCAGGAATGACGTATGAGGAGAGATTGGGTTGATTGGGTTTATACTCGCTGGAGTTTAGAAGAATGAGGGGATCTCATTGAAACTTATAAAATTCTAACAGGACTAGACAGACTAGATTGCAGGAAGGATGTTCCAGATGGTCGTGGATTCCAGAACCAGGGGTCACAGTCTAAGGATAAGGGGTAGGCCATTTAGGACAGAGATGAGGAGGAATTTCTTCACCCAGAGAGTGGTGAACCTGTGGAATTCTCTACCACAGAAGGCAGTTGAGGCCAATTAATTAATTATATTCAAGAAGGAGTTAGATATATTTCTTAATGCTAAAGGGATCAAGGGATATGGGGAGAAAGCAGGGACAGGGTACTGAATTTGGATGATCAGCCATGATCTCATTGAATGGCGGAGCAGGCTCAATGGGCCGAATGGGCTACTCCTGCTCCTATCTTCTATGTTTATATGTTTCTATGTAGCGAGAGGGACGGGGTATAGTGTAGCGATTTTGACGGCTTACAGTGTAGCGAGGGGGACGGGGTATAGTGTAGCGAGTGCGATGGGTTTTAGTGTAGTGATTTCGACAGCTTATAGTGTAGCTAGAGGGACAGGGTATAGTATAGCGAGAGGGATGGGGTATAGTGTAGCGAGAGGGACGGGGTATAGGTTAGCGAGAGGGACGGGGTGTAGTGAGAGGGATGGGGTATAGTGGGAGAGGAATGGGGTATAGTGCAGCGAGAGGGACGGGGTTTAGTGCAGCGAGAGGGACGGGGTATAGTGTAGCGAGAGAGACGGGGTGTAGGGAGAGGGACGGGGTATAGAGTAGCGAGGTGGATGGGGTATAGTGTAGCGAGAGGGACGGGTTTATAGTGTAGCGAGAGGGACGGGGTATAGTGTAGCGAGAGGGATGGTGTATAGTGTAATAAGGGGGACAGGGTATCGTGTAGCGTGCGGGACGGGGTGTAGTGAGCGAGACGAATAGTGTCACGAGAGGGACGGGGTATAGTGTGGTGAGAGAGATGGGGTATAGAGTAGCAAGAGGGATGGGGTATAGTGCAGTGAGAGGGACAATGTATAGTGTAGTGAGAGGGACGGGGTATAGTGTAGCGAGAGGGACGGGGTATAGTGCAGTGAGAGGGACAATGTATAGTGTAGCGAGAGGCACGGGGTACAGTGTAGTGAGAGGGACGGGGTATAGTGTAGTGAGGGACGGGGTATAGTGTAGCGAGAGGGACGGGGTATAGTGTAGCGAGAGGGACGGGGTATAGTGTAGTGAGAGGGACGGGGTATAGTGTAGCAAGAGGGACGGGGTATAGTGCAGTGAGAGGGACAATGTATAGTGTAGTGAGAGGGACGGTGTATAGTGTAGTGAGAGGGACGGGGTATAGTGTAGTGAGAGGGACGGTGTATAGTGTAGTGAGAGGGACGGGGTATAGTGTAGTGAGAGGGACGGGGTATAGTGTAGCGAGAGGGACGGGGTATAGTGTAGCGAGAGGGACGGTGTATAGTGTAGTGAGAGGGACGGGGTATAGTGTAGTGAGAGGGACGGGGTATAGTGTAGCGAGAGGGACGGGGTGTAGTGAGAGGAACGGGGTATAGTGTAGTGAGAGGGACGGGGTATAGTGTAGTGAGAGGGACGGGGTATAGTGTAGCGAGAGGGACGATGTATAGTGTAGTGAGAGGGACGGGGTATAGTGTAGCGAGAGGGACGGGGTATAGTGTAGCGAGAGGGACGGGGTATAGTGTCGAGAGATGGACGGGGTATAGTGTAGTGAGAGGGACGATGTATAGTGTAGTGAGAGGGACGGGGTATAGTGTAGCGAGAGTAACGGGGTATAGTGTAGGGAGAGGGACGGGGTACAGTATAGCGAGAGGAACAGGGTATAGTGTAGCGAGAGGGACGGGGTATAGTGTAGCGACAGGGATGGGGTATAGTGTAGTGAGAGGGACGGGGTGTAGTGTAGCGAGAGGGACAGGGTATAGTGTAGCGAGAGGGATGGGGTATAGTGTAGTGAGAGGGACGGGGTATAGTGTAGCGAGAGGGACAGGGTATAGTGTAGCGAGAGGGATGGGGTATAGTGTAATGAGAGGGACGGGGTATAGTGTAGCGAGAGGGACGGGGTACAGTGTTGGGAGAGGGACTGGGTATACTGCAGCAAGGGGGACGGGGTATAGTGTAGGGAGAGGGACGGGGTATAGTGTAGCGAGAATGACGGGGTATAGTGTAGTGAGAGGGACGGCGTATAGTGTAGTGAGAGGGAAGGGGTATAGTGTAGCGAGAGGGACGGGGTATAGTGTAGTGAGGGGGATGGGGTATAGTGAAGTGAGAGGGACGGCGTATAGTGTAGTGAGGGGGACGGGGTATAGTGAAGCGAGAGGGACGGGGTATAGTGTAGTGAGGGGGACGAGGTATAGTGTAGTGAGGGACGGGGTATAGTGTAGCGAGAGGGACGGTGTTTAGTGTAGCGAGAGGGATGGAGTATAGTGAGAGGGAGAGGGACGGTGTATAGTGTGGCGAGAGGGACAGGGTATATTGTGGCGAGAGGGACAGGGTATAGTGTAGCGAGAGGGACGGGGTATAGTGTAGTGAGAGTGACGGGGTATAGTGTCGCGAGAGGGACGGGGTATATTGTAGTGAGTGAGATGGTGCATAGTGTAGCTAGAGTGACTGGGTATAGTGTAGTGAGGGGGACGGGGTATAGTGAGAGGGAGAGGGACGGGTATAGTGTAGTGAGGAGGACGGGGTATAGTGTAGAGAGAGGGACGGTGTGTACTGTAGCGAGAGGGACGGGGTAGAGTGTAGTGAGGGGGACGGGGTATAGCGAGAGGGAGTGTGACGGGATATAGTGTAGCGAGAGGGACGGGGTATAGTGTAGCGAGAGGGACGGGGTATAGTGTAGCGAGAGGGACGGGGTATAGTGTAGCAAGAGGGACGGGGTATAGTGTAGCGAGAGGGACGGGGTATAGTGTAGCGAGAGGGACGGGGTATAGTGTAGCGAGAGTGACGGGGTAGAGTGCAGCGAGAGGGATGGGGTATCTTGTGGTGCGCGGGACAGTGTATAGTGTAGCGAGAGGGACGGGGTATAGTGTAGTGAGGGGGACGGTGTACAGTGTAGCGAGATAGACGGGGTATACTGTAGTGAGCGGGATGGGGTATACTGTAGTGAGCGGGACGGTGTATAGTGTAGCGTGAGGGAATGGGTATAGTTTAGTGAGAGGGATGGGGTATAGTGCAGTGAGCGGGATTGGTTAAAGTGTAGTGAGGGGGACGGGAAATAGTGTAGCGAGAGGAACGGCGTATCGTGTAACAAGGGGGACGGGGTACAGTGTAGCGAGGGGGATGGTATATAGTGAGAGGGAGAGGGACGGTGTATAGTGTAGTGAGAGGGAAGGTGTATAGTGTGTATTGATTTCTATGTGGGTTCAATGACGACACATTGATGAAAGAGAATGTCTTTTAATCTAAAGTTTGTTCAACTATGTTAACAGCATTACTGGAGACACCATCTTAGAGATCCATCTAAAACGAAACTAAAACTAAACTCCCTCTCTCACATGCCCTCTGCTGGTAAGGCATAAATAATCAAACAGGCAAATATGCTGGTAAGGCATCATAATCAAACAGGCAAATACCATCACTATTTGCTGATATCATTACATCTCCCTTTCTTAAAACAAAAGTATTTTACTTTTATCTAACAACATGTTTTCTTTGTATTAATCTGCATTTTAACTGTAACACTTAATGAACTTACATTATCATTATCATTATCAAGGTTTTTTAACCTTGTTTTGTGTGTTCACATGAAATATGTAAATACCTAGAACTTGAAGAGAGAATAAGATAACATTACTTCCTTCTATAACAAGAGTCCTTAAACTTGCTCAATGAGTCTCTCAGGAGGCTTCACGTGTCTTGGGGATTTTCTGATTGATTGTCCTTGAATCTGAGTTGTTGCCTCAGATGATGGTTTCTCAGCTGTGTGATCAGGTTGTTCAACAGTATCAGTCTTTTGACCTGCTGTGTGATCAAGTTGTTCAACAGTATCAGTCTTTTGACTTGCTGTGGCTGGTCCCATGAGAAGATCTCGACGATTTCTTCGCAGAACAGCACCCTCACCTGTCTGAATGGTGTATGATCTTGGTTGAACTTCACTCAGGACAGTTCCCTTCTGAGTCCATATGTTTGTTTTGTCTTTGAACCTTACTTGGTCACCAGTGTGGAGTTCAGGTAGGTTTTGTGTTCCTCTGTCATAGTAATACTTTTGCTTTTCTTTCTGTTGTTCTTTGAACTTCCTCACTTTTTCCCCCTCTTTTGTTTTCAGGAGGTTCTCCGGGATGGGTAGGTTTGACCTTAGCAGACGTCCCATAAGAAGTTGGGCTGGTGACATACCACACTCGAGTGGCGTTGTGCGGTATACAAGCATGCTCTGGTAGAAGTCAGTTCCACTGTCTTTTGCCTTGTACATCAGTGTTTTCACTGTCTGGACCGATTTTTCCACTAGTCCATTGGACTGTGGAAAGTGAGGACTTGACGTTGTGTGGACAAAGTCCCACTCTTTGGCAAAGTGTTGGAAACTTGCATTGTAAAACTGGGGTCCGTTGTCTGTGAAGACCTCGCTTGCCACGCCATGTCTGGAGAATATGGCTTTCATACATCTTATCACAGCATCTGCAGTGGTGGTGTACAGTCTACAAACCTCTGGATACAGGGAGTAATAGTCTGTGACTACAGGATAGTCCTTCCCTTGACATACGAATAGGTCAGCGCCTACCTTCTGGTAAGGTCTGTCTGGCGCTGGGTGTGGCTTTAGTGGTTCTACCGGATTGCTTGCTCGATATTTCAGGCATATTGTGCAGTTTGACACCTCATTTGTCACATCTTGGTTGATTCGTGGCCAGTACATCACCTCTCGTGCTCTTTTCTTACACTTTTCGATTCCCAGATGTCCTCCATGGATCCTTTTTAGCATCTCTTTTCTCAGACTCTTTGGGATAACTATTTTACTTCCTTTGTAGATTATGTCTTCGACCACTGATAGTTCCGCCCTGCAGTTCCAGTACTCTGCCATGTCAGGTGAGCAGTCTTGCTTCATGTTGGGCCATCCATCCAAGATGCTTTTCCTCAGTCGTCTCATTGTTTCATCTTTGTTTGTCTCAGTCTTTATGAGCTCCATTTTTGCATCTGCTATGGGCAGTGCACTTGTGATCATGTCCACGTAGGCGTTCACTTTTTCATCCATTTTGGTGTTTGCGGGCTCACTTGGGTCAACAGCTCTGGACAACGTGTCTGCTGTATACATCAGCTTACCCGGTGTGTACGCAACATTCAGTGTATAGCGTTGCAGCCTGATCATCATTCTTTGTATTCTAAGCGGACAGCTATTTAGTGGCTTTTGGAACAATGCAATCAAGGGCTTATGGTCAGTCTCTACACTGATTGCTTGTCCTGCCACAAACTGGTGAAATCTTTCACAGGCGTATGTGATGCTGAGCAGCTCCTTTTCTATTTGAGCATATCGCGTCTCCGCGTCTGTCATCGAGCGCGATGCATATGCAATAGGTTGCCAGTAGTCATATTTTTGCAGAAGAATGGCACCGAGCCCACTCTGTGATGCATCTGATGATATCTTGATGGGTCTCGCTGGGTCATAAAACCTCAGAACTGGTTTCTCTGTGAGCAGTTTCTTTAGATCGCTCCATGACTTCTCATGCTCATGATTCCATTCCCATTCTATGTTCTTTTCAGTTAGTCATCTCAGTGGCGCCATCTTTTCTGAGAGGTTGGATATGAATTTACCCATGTAGTTGATCATTCCATTAAACATCTGCACGTCCTTTTTGCATTGTGGCTTTGGCATATTCTCAATGGCGGACACCTTTCTGGGATCTGGTCTGATGCCCTCACTGCTAAGGATATCTCCCACGAATGTCAGTTCTGTCACCCCGAGCTGGCATTTCTCTCTATTCAGCTTCAGGTTTGTTTTCCTTGTTGCTTCCAGCACTTTTTTCAGTCTCTCGTCATGCTCAGTTCTCGTGGTTCCCCATACTATGATGTCATCCATTGATGTATCAACTCCCTCCAGGTGCTTATAGATCATATGGATAGTTTTGTGATACACTTCAGGAGCTGAGGCAATGCCAAATGGTAACCTTAGGAATCTGTATCTGCCAAATGGACTGTTGAACGTGCACAGTCTTGAACTTACCTCGTCCAGTTTCATCTGCCAAAATCCTGATGATGCATCTAACTTGCTGAAATACTTTGCATTTGCAAACTGTGACATGATTTCCTCACGTGTAGGAAGCTTGAAGTGCTCTCTCTTTATTGCTCTGTTTAGATCTCTTGGATCCAGGCATATTCTGAGCTTTCCATTCTTTTTGTCCACAACGACGAGGGAACTCACCCACTCAGTTGGCTCATCTATCTTCTGAATCACGTTCAGGCTTTCCATCCTGTCCAACTCTGCCTTCAGTTGCTTTTGAAGAGCAAACGGAACTTTTCTGCATGGATGTATGACCGTTGGCATACTTTTATCTACTCTGATCGTGTGTTCTCCTGGAAGGCAGCCTAGACCCTGAAATAGGTCGTTGTACTCTTTCATGAGTTCATCATAGACTGTCTCTCCTTCGCTTTCCACAACGAGGACTCTCTTTACCAGGTTCAGTCTCTCACAGGCTATTAAACCTAGTATGGCCTGCACATCCTTTGGCACCACGATTAATGCTAGCGTGTGCTCTCTGTCCTTGTGTGTCACTTTGACAATGCATTTTCCTTTCACTGGTATATCAGTACCTGAGTATCCTGTCACTTTCACTTTGATTCCATGTATCTTTGGTCTGGGTCTAATTTTCTTAAAATCAGTCTCTGATATCACATTAACTTGTGCTCCAGTATCCAATTTAAATGGAATGTGTATGTCATTCACTTTTAGTGTGAACATCCAGTCTCTTTTTTCTTTTTTGTTTTCAGACACAACATCTACATAGAACTCCTCTATCTCGCTTTCATCTACTGCATGGACCTTGCTTTGTTGCACTTGGTTCTTGCAGCAACGGGCATAATGGTTGTTTTTGTTGCAACTATTGCATGTTTTACCATATGCTGGACACTTTTTTGCTGGATGCTGTGTACCGCATCGACTACATGACTTTCGATTGTCCCTTTCATTTTTGTTCGCTGGCCACGCCTCTTTTTTCACATTGGCGCTCTTTTTGTTAAACGGTTTGTGTCCATTCTTTCTCACTGCACCCACGTTGCAGCTACTGTCACTGAACAGCTCCTTTGCCTGTGACTTCACAGTCTCTGTAGCCCTACACAGTGCTATGGCTTTTCCCAGGTCTAGATCTTGCTCTCTTAGCAATCTTTCCCTTAGACCATTATCTGGAATACCACACACCAGTCTGTCTTTTATCACCGACTCTGTCAGTCCCCCAAATTCACATGTTTTGCTTCGGTTTCTCAGTTCAGTCACATACTGATCAATAGTCTCTCCCGTTTTCTGTACACATGTGAAAAATCTGTGCCTCTCAAAAGTCACGTTATGTTTAGGTATGCAGTAGGCCTCAAACTGTTCCATTATTTTATCCAACTTCATTTTGTCTCCATCAGCAGCGAATGTGAAGTTATTATACACCTCCAGCGCTTCATCACCCACGACATGTAAGAACACTGACGCTTTCATTTTATCACTTTTCTCGTCAGCTCCGATTGCCGCTAAATACAACTCCAAACGTTGTTTGAACCTTCTCCAATTTTCAGCCACATTACCTGTCAACTGAAGCTTCGCCGGTGGGTGTAAACCTTCCATTTTTCACTTCGTTAGCTATTCTCCAATGGTAAGTAACGATGTTCTCTTTTGGCTTGCTAATATGTGGAGAGCTGATTTAACTTCAGATTTTTCCTCTTCATCTCTTTCAATCACTTCTGACACCATGTATTGATTTGTATGTGGGTTCAATGACGACACATTGATGAAAGAGAATGTCTTTTAATCTAAAGTTTGTTCAACTATGTTAACAGCATTACTGGAGACACCATCTTAGAGATCCATCTAAAACGAAACTAAAACTAAACTCCCTCTCTCACATGCCCTCTGCTGGTAAGGCATAAATAATCAAACAGGCAAATATGCTGGTAAGGCATCATAATCAAACAGGCAAATACCATCACTATTTCCTGATATCATTACATAGTGTAGCGAGAGGGACGGTGTATGGTGTAGCGAGAGGGATGGGGTATAGTGTAGCGAGAGGGACTGGGGATAATGTAGCGAGAGGGACGCGGTGTAGTTTAGCGAGAGGGACACGGTGTAGTTTAGCGAGAGTGACGGGGTATAGTGTAGCGAGAGGGACGGGTTATAATGCAGGATCTTGTGTTTGGTGAGCTGCGATGCGCGGGACCTTGTGTTTGTTGAGCAGGGCCGCACTGGACCTTGTCTCGGTGAGTGGGGCTGCGCGCGTCCTTGAGTTTGGTGTTGGGCTGCATGGGACTCATGTTTGGAGAGCAGGGCCATGCGGGACACTGTGTTTGGTGAGTTGGGCCACACGGGACACTGTGTTTGGTGAGCGGGGCTGCGCGGGACCTTGTGTTTGGTGCCGGGCCGCACGGGACCTTCTGTTTCGTGCAGGGCCACGTGGGACCTCGTGTTTGGTGAGTGGGGCCACGCGGGACCTCGTGTTTGGTGCCGAGCCATGCGGGACCATGTGTTTGGTGCTGGGCCACGTGGGTTCTCGTGTTTGGTGAGCGGGGCCGCATGGGACCTTGTGTTTGGTGAGCGGGGCCGTGCGGGACCTTGTGTTTGGTGAGTGGGGCCGTTTGGGACCTTGTGTTTGGTGTCGGGCCGCGCAGGACCTTGTGTTTGGTGCTGGGCCCCGTGGGACCTCGTGTTTGGAGAGCGGGGCCATGCGGAACCTTGTGTTTGGTGAGTTGGGCCGCACGAGACCTTGTGTTTCGTGAGCGGGTCTGAGCAGGATCTTGTGTTTGGTGCCGGGCCTCGTAGGACCTTGTGCTTGGTGAGTTGGGCTATAAGGGACCTTGTGTTTGATGCCGGGCCGCGCGGGACATTGTGTTTGCTGAGCGGGGCCGCACTGGACCTTGTCTCGGTGAGTGGGGCTGCGCGCGTCCTTGAGTTTGGTGTTGGGCTGCATGGGACTCATGTTTGGAGAGCAGGGCCATGCGGGACACTGTGTTTGGTGAGTTGGGCCACACGGGACCTTGTGTTTGGTGAGCGGGGCTGCGCGGGACCTTGTGTTTGGTGCCGGGCCGCACGGGACCTTGTGTTTCGTGCAGGGCCACGTGGGACCTCGTGTTTGGTGAGTGGGGCCGCGCAGCTCCTTGTGTTTGATGTGCGGCCGCGCGGGACCTTGTCTTTGGTGAGCACGGCAGCGCGGAAACTCATGTTTGGTGCCGGGCCACACGGGACATTGTGCTAGTTGAGCAGGGCAGCGTGGGAACTCGTGTTTGGTGCCGGGCCACACGGGACCTTGTGTGTGTTGAGCAGGGCTGCTCAGGACCTCGTGTTTGGTGCAGGGCCGTGCGGGATTTTGTGTTTGGTGCCGGGCCTCGTGGGACCTCGTGTCTGGTGCCGGGCCGCAGGTGACATTGTCTTTAGTGCCGGGCCATATTGGACCTCATGTTTGGTAAGCGGGGCCACGCAGGACCTCGGGTTTGGTGCCGAGCCATGCTGGACCATGTGTTTGGTGCTGGGCCACGTGGGTTCTCGTGTTTGGAGAGCGGGGCTGCATGGGACCTTGTGTTTGGTGAGCGGGGCCGCGCGGGACCTTGTGTTTGGTATCGGGCCACGCGGGACCTTGTATTTGGTGCTGGGCCCCGTGGGACCTCGTGTTTGGAGAGCGGGGCCATGCGGAACCTTGTGTTTGGTGAGTTGGGCCGCATGAGACCATGTGTTCCGTGAGCGGGGCTGAGCAGGATCTTGTGTTTGGTGCCGGGCCTCGTGGGACTTTGTGCTTGGTGAGTTGGGCTATAAGTGACCTTGTGTTTGGTGCCGGGCTGCGCGGGACCTTGTGTTTGGTAAGCAGCGCCACGCGGGATCTTGTGTTTAGTGAACGGCGATGTGCGGGACCTTGTGTTTGGTGAGCGGGGCCATGTAGGCCCTTGTCTTTGGTGAGCGGGGCCGCACTGGACCTTGTCTTCTTGAGCGGGGCTACACGGGACTTTGTGTTTGGTGCCGGGCTGCGTGGGACCTTGTGTTTGGAGAGCAGGGCCATGCGGGACACTGTGTCTGGTGAGTTGGGCCGCACGGGACCTTGTGTTTGGTGAGCGGGGCTGTGCAGGACCTTGTGTTTGGTGCCAGGCCGTGCGGGACCTTGTGTTTGGTGCTGGGCCCCGTGGGACCTCGTGTTTGGAGAACAGGGCCATATGGAACCTTGTGTTTGGTGAGTTGGGCCACACGGGACCTTGTGTTTGGTGCTGGGCCCCGTGGGACCTTGTGTTTGGAGAGCGGGGCCATGTGGGACCTTGTGTTTCATGAGCGGGGCTGTGCTGGACCTTGTGTTTGGTGCCGGGCCTCGCGGGACCTTGTGTTTGGTGAGTTGCACTGCAAGGGACCTAGTGTTTGGTGAACGGGGCCCCACAGGACCTTGTGTTTGGTGCTGGGCCGCGCGGGATCTTGTGTTTGGTGAGCGGCGCCATGCGGGATCTTGTGTTTGGTGAGTGGTGATGCGCGGGCCCTTGTCATTGGTGAACGGGGCCGCGCGGGACCTTGTGTTTGTCGCCAGGCCACGCGGGACCCAGCCTTTGGTGCCGGGCCACGCAGGACCTGGCGTTTGGTGACGGGCCGTGCGGGACCTTGTGTTTGGTGAGCGGCGCCGCGCGGGATCTTGTGTTAGGTGAGCGGCGATGCGCGGTACCTTGTGTTTGGTGAGCGGGGCCGCGCGTGCCCTTGTGTTTGCTGAGCGGGGCCACGCTGGACCTTGTTTTGGTAAGCAGGGCCATGCGGGACCTTGTGTTTGGCGTCGGGTCGCGTGGGACTTTGTGTTTGGTGAGTTAGGCAGCAAGGGACCTAGTGTTTGGTGAGCGGGGCCGCACAGGATCTTGTGTTTGGTGAGCGGCGATGCACGGGACCTTGTGTTTGATGAGCGGGGCCACGCAGGCCTTTGTGTTTCATGAGCAGGGCTGCGCTGGCCCTTGTCTTGGTGAGCTGGGCTGCGCAGGACCTTGTGTTTGGTGCCGGGCCACGTGGGACCTCGTGTTTGGAAAGATGGGGCCACGCCGAACATTGTGTTTGGTGTGTTGGGCCACACGGGACCTCGTGGTTGGTGAGCGGAGCTGCGCAGGACCTTGTGATTGGTGCCGGGCCACGCGGGACCTTCTATTTGGTGACGGTCCTCGTGGGACATTGTGTTTGGTGCCGGGCCGCGCGTGACCTTATGTTTGATGCCGGGCTGCGTGTGACCTTGTGTTTGGTGCAGAGCCACGCGTGACCTTGCGTATGATGTCGGGCCGTGCATGACCTTGTGTTTGGTGCAGTGCCGCGCATGACCTTGTGTTTGGTGCAGTGCCGCGCATGACCTTGTGTTTGGTGCGGGGCCGGGCGAGACCTTGTGTTTGATGTGGGGCCACGCGGGACCTTATGTTTGGTTCCGGGACACGCGGGACCTTGTCGTTGGATTTGGTCCATGTGGGACCTTGTGTTTGGTGCCGGGCCGTGCGTGACCTTGCGTTTGATGCAGGGCTGCGTGGGACCTTGTACTTGGTGCCGGGCTGCGCGGGACCTCGTCTCTGGTGCTGGGCCACGGGGGTCCTTGTGTTTAGTGCCGGGCCATGCGGGACCTCGTGTTTGGTAAGCGGGGCCATGCAGGACCTCGTGTTTGGTGCCGGGCCACGCGGGACCTTGTGTTTGGTGAGCAGGGCCGCTTGGGACCTCGTGTTTGGTGAGGGGGGCTACGCGGGACCTTGTGTTTGGTGAGTGGGGCCGCGTGGGACCTTGTGTTTGGTGAGCTGGGCCGCGCAGGACTTGTGTTTGGTGAGCTGGGCCGCGCAGGACTTGTGTTTGGTGCCAGGCCGCGCGTGACCTTGTGTTTGGTGCTGGTCCTCGGGGGATGTTGTGTTTGGTGCCCGGCCGCGCGTGACCTTATGTTTGATGCCGGGCTGCATGTGACCCTGTGTTTGGTGCAGGGCCGCGCGTGACCTTGCGTATGATGCCGGGCCACGCATGACCTTGTATTTGGTGAGTGGGGCCGCGCGGGACCTTGTGTTTGGTGAGCTGGGCCGCGCAGGACCTTGTATTTGGTGCTGGGCCCCGTGGGACCTTGTGTTTGGAGAGCGGGGCCATGTGGGACCTTGTGTTTCGTGAGCGGGGCTGTACGGGACCTTGTTTTTGGTGCCAGGCCTCGCGGGACCTTGTGTTTGGTGAGTTGCGCTGCAATGGACCTAGTGTTTGGTGAGCGGGGCCGCACAGGACCTTGTGTTTGGTGCTGGGCTGCGCGGGATCTTGTGTTTGGTGAGCAGCGATGCGCGGGACCTTGTGTTTGCTGAGCGGGGCCACACTGGACCTTGTCTCGATGAGTGGGGCTGCGCGCGTCCTTGAGTTTGGTGCTGGGCTGCATGGGACCTCATGTTTGGAGAGCGGGGCCATGCGGGACACTGTGTTTGGTGAGTTGGGCCACACGGGACACTGTGTTTGGTGAGCGGGGCTGCGCGGGACCTTGTGTTTGGTGCCGGGCCGCACGGGACCTTCTGTTTCGTGCAGGGCCACGTGGGACCTCGTGTTTGGTGAGTGGGGCCACGCGGGACCTCGTGTTTGGTGCCGAGCCATGCGGGACCATGTGTTTGGTGCTGGGCCACGTGGGTTCTCGTGTTTGGTGAGCGGGGCCGCATGGGACCTTGTGTTTGGTGAGCGGGGCCGTGCGGGACCTTGTGTTTGGTGAGTGGGGCCGTTTGGGACCTTGTGTTTGGTGTTGGGCCGCGCGGGACCTTGTGTTTGGTGCTGGGCCCCGTGGGACCTCGTGTTTGGAGAGCGGGGCCATGCGGAACCTTGTGTTTGGTGAGTTGGGCCGCACGAGACCTTGTGTTTCGTGAGCGGGTCTGAGCAGGATCTTGTGTTTGGTGCCGAGCCTCGTAGGACCTTGTGCTTGGTGAGTTGGGCTATAAGGGACCTTGTGTTTGATGCCGGGCCGCGCGGGACATTGTGTTTGCTGAGCGGGGCCGCACTGGACCTTGTCTCGGTGAGTGGGGCTGCGCGCGTCCTTGAGTTTGGTGTTGGGCTGCATGGGACTCATGTTTGGAGAGCAGGGCCATGCGGGACACTGTGTTTGGTGAGTTGGGCCACACGGGACCTTGTGTTTGGTGAGCGGGGCTGCGCGGGACCTTGTGTTTGGTGCCGGGCCGCACGGGACCTTGTGTTTCGTGCAGGGCCACGTGGGACCTCGTGTTTGGTGAGTGGGGCCGCGCAGCTCCTTGTGTTTGATGTGCGGCCGCGCGGGACCTTGTCTTTGGTGAGCACGGCAGCGCGGAAACTCATGTTTGGTGCCGGGCCACACGGGACCTTGTGTGTGTTGAGCAGGGCTGCTCAGGACCTCGTGTTTGGTGCAGGGCCGTGTGGGATTTTGTGTTTGGTGCCGGGCCTCGTGGGACCTCGTGTCTGGTGCCGGGCCGCAGGTGACATTGTCTTTAGTGCCGGGCCATATTGGACCTCATGTTTGGTAAGCGGGGCCACGCAGGACCTCGGGTTTGGTGCCGAGCCATGCTGGACCATGTGTTTGGTGCTGGGCCACGTGGGTTCTCGTGTTTGGAGAGCGGGGCTGCATGGGACCTTGTGTTTGGTGAGCGGGGCCGCGCGGGACCTTGTGTTTGGTGAGTGGGGCCATGCGGGACCTTGTATTTGGTGCTGGGCCCCGTGGGACCTCGTGTTTGGAGAGCGGGGCCATGCGGAACCTTGTGTTTGGTGAGTTGGGCCGCACGAGACCTTGTGTTTCGTGAGCGGGGCTGAGCAGGATCTTGTGTTTGGTGCCGGGCCTCGTGGGACCTTGTGCTTGGTGAGTTGGGCTATAAGTGACCTTGTGTTTGGTGCCGGGCTGCGCGGGACCTTGTGTTTGGTAAGCAGCGCCACGCGGGATCTTGTGTTTAGTGAGCGGCGATGCGCGGGTCCTTGTGTTTGGTGAGCGGGGCCATGTAGGCCCTTGTCTTTGGTGAGCGGGGCCGCGCTGGACCTTGTCTTCATGAGCGGGGCTGCGCGGGACCTTGTGTTTGGTGCCGGGCTGCGTGGGACCTTGTGTTTGGAGAGGGGGGCCATGCGGGACACTGTGTCTGGTGAGTTGGGCCGCACGGGACCTTGTGTTTGGTGAGCGGGGCTGCGCAGGACCTTGTGTTTGGTGCCAGGCCGTGCGGGACCTTGTGTTTGGTGCTGGGCCCCGTGGGACCTCGTGTTTGGAGAGCGGGGCCATACGGAACCTTGTGTTTGGTGAGTTGGGCCACACGGGACAATGTGTTTGGTGCTGGGCCCCGTGGGACCTTGTGTTTGGAGAGCGGGGCCATGTGGAACCTTGTGTTTCATGAGCGGGGCTGTGCTGGACCTTGTGTTTGGTGCTGGGCCTCGCGGGACCTTGTGTTTGGTGATTTGCACTGCAAGGGACCTAGTGTTTGGTGAGCAGGGCCCCACAGGACCTTGTGTTTGGTGCTGGGCCGCGCGGGATCTTGTGTTTGGTGAGCGGCGCCATGCGGGATCTTGTGTGTGGTGAGCGGTGATGCGTGGGACCTTGTGTTTGGTGAGCGGCGCCATGCGGGATCTTGTGTTTGGTGAGTGGTGATGCGTGGGCCCTTGTCATTGGTGAACGGGGCCGCGCGGGACCTTGTGTTTGTCGCCAGGCCACGCGGGACCCAGCCTTTGGTGCCGGGCCACGCAGGACCTGGCGTTTGGTGACGGGCCGTGCGGGACCTTGTGTTTGGTGCCGGGCCACGTGGGACCTCGTGTTTGGAAAGATGGGGCCACGCCGAACATTGTGTTTGGTGTGTTGGGCCACACGGGACCTCGTGGTTGGTGAGCGGAGCTGCGCAGGACCTTGTGATTGGTGCCGGGCCACGCGGGACCTTCTATTTGGTGCCGGTCCTCGCGGGACATTGTGTTTGGTGCCGGGCCGCGCGTGACCTTATGTTTGATGCCGGGCTGCGCGTGACCTTGTGTTTGGTGCAGGGCCACTCGTGACCTTGCGTATGATGTCGGGCCATGCATGGCCTTGTGTTTGGTGCAGTGCCGTGCATGACCTTGTGTTTGGTGCGGGGCCGGGCGAGACCTTGTGTTTGGTGAGTGGGGCCGCGTGGGACCTTGTGTTTGGTGAGCTGGGCCGCGCAGGACTTGTGTTTGGTGAGCTGGGCCACGCAGGACTTGTGTTTGGTGCCGGGCCACGCGTGACCTTGTGTATGATGCCGGGCCACGCATGACCTTGTATTTGGTGAGTGGGGCCGCGCGGGACCTTGTGTTTGGTGCTGGGCCCCGTGGGACCTTCTGTTTGGAGAGCGGGGCCATGTGGGACCTTGTGTTTCGTGAGCGGGGCTGTGCGGGACCTTGTGTTTGGTGCCAGGCCTCGCGGGACCTTGTGTTTGGTGAGTTGCGCTGCAAGGGACCTAGTGTTTGGTGAGCGGGGCCGCACAGGACCTTGTGTTTGGTGCTGGGCTGCGCGGGATCTTGTGTTTGGTGAGCTGGGCCAGGCAGGACTTGTGTTTGGTGAGCTGGGCTGCGCAGGACTTGTGTTTGGTGCCGGGCCGCGCGAGACCTTGGCCTAGATTTTCAGTAGCTTGCGCCAGCAGTTAGCGCCTTAAGAGAAGTGATTTCCGGGCGCTATGCGTGTAGCGCCCGGGCGCAGCGCAGTTTGCGCTCCGCCCCAAATTAAGTTGCCCGTTAGCGCCGGCGCAAAGTTTAGCGCCCGCCCGGATGCGCGCGCAGAAAATGACGTCACATCCTCGTGCAACGCCCTTTGGCCGCCCCGATTGCAAACTTCAGTCGGACCGCCCCATTGTGCGGCGGGCGGCCGGAGCGTTTGGAAAAAGGAACGCAACACAACCAGCGCGGGCCCCGGGGGGCGCTAATTAAAGGGAACGTCCTCTCCAGTATAAAGGCCATCCTTTTTTCAGAAAACAGTCTTGTGCAACGCATTTCTGGAGACACAACAAGGAGGATAGCTAACTGGTTTCAAGCAGCAAGAGGCAGGTATTTTTGGACTCAGGCAATAGCGCTGCAAGTGGCCATTTGGAAATTAGACTGTTTGCCAGGATTTGATGGGGGCTGCATGGGGTGCCAACGCGCAGCTGCAGCGCCATATCCGTAGGGCTCGCAGACGCATTGTGAGAGGGGCAGCCCTGGCTAGAGGCAGAGGGGGCTACAGGCGTCGGCCACGTAGGCCTTACCCAGTCAGGCTATACCGCCAGCAGCGCTCCTACCTAAACATGAGTGCCGCGCGATGTGTTAGAAGGCTCCGATTCCGAAAGGAGGTGATTGCAGAGATCTGCCACCTGCTTCGCCGAGATCTGCGGCCAAAGCTCAGGTGCAGGACGTCTCTGTCGGTGGAAGTGAAGGTGACGGTGGCATTGAACTTCTATGCCACCGGCTCCTTCCAATACGCTGCTGGGGACATAGCAAACATCTCCCAGTATGGCGCGCATCGCTGCATCCGCCACGTGACCGAAGCACTGTTCAGAAGGAGAAGCCAATTCATCTCCTTCCCCATGGCCCTCGAGAGCCAGCATCAGCGCGCATTGGGATTTGCCAGACTCGGGGAATTCCCCTTGGTGCAGGGCGCCATTGACTGTACGCATGTGGCTTTGCGGGCCCCTCTGGAGCATGGCGAGCAGTATCGCAACAGGAAGGGCTACCATTCTCTGAATGTGCAGCTGGTATGTGACCACAAGCAGCGCATCATGGCAGTCAATGCCAGCTTCCCAGGCAGCAGCCACGATGCCTTTATCCTGCGGCAGAGTACTGTGCATGACATGTTCCAGGCACAGCCTCCCCCAAGAGGATGGCTACTCGGGGACAAAGGCTATCCTTTGTGCACCTGGCTCATGACCCCGCTCCGCGCGCCCAGGACCGCTGCTGAAGAGGCCTACAACGAGAGCCATCAAACCACCCGCAACATCATCGAGCTAACTATTGGGGTCCTCAAGCAGCGGTTCCGCTGCCTTGATCGCTCCGGAGGAGCTCTCCAGTATTCGCCGGACCGGGTCTCCCAATTTGTGGTGGTTTGCAGCATGCTACACAACCTGGCTATCCGCAGGACTCAGGCACTGCCGCCTGACGTTGGACCAGCACCTCAGGAGGAGGAGCAGGAGGAGGAGGAGGAGGAGGAGGAGGAGCAGGAGTACGTTCCCAGGAGGGAGCGACCAGGGCCAAGGGCCGCACGACGCCACCTTATTACACGGTACTTCTAAGCCCCCTGTCAGGGAATGGCCAGGGGCCATGAGGGAAGATGAATGCAGCCGCTCCGCAAGCCCTCAGCCGGCGAAGCCAACAAACACTAAGAAGAACAACCATGGAGACTGCATGAATAAAGATAATTTTTTATTGCACAAAAATGAAAAGCCCTTCCCACATGAATCCCCAAAAACAATAAACGGGCCCCACAAAAAGCCCAACAAACGACTCACTCGCACAAACTGGGGAGGAGCCACTCCACCTTTATTGAAACCGGGCCTCAACGTCGGCCTAACGCAAAAAATAAGCCCTCCAAAAGCACAACCATGGGCAAAATAAAGATGGCCACCGCCATATTAAAGGAAAGCTGGCCACACCCTCTACTGAGTGGCCCGCGAGGGCGAGACCTTGGCCAGCATTTTGCCTCCCCTGCCCTGCCTGCTGCTCCTTTGCAAGCTCTGCCCAGTGGCTGCTGCGAGGCTGGGGGAAGGCGCCTGAGGCTCAGATGCCCTTCCGCCAGATGCCGCTGGGGGGCGGCCTACACGGCGTTTGGGCCTCGAGGGGCCGTCTGCTGAGTGGCGCACCTGAGCCTGGCCACCATCAGCTGCAGCCGCTTGCCGTCGACGCCCCAGAGGGGGAATGGCGGCGACGGATGGCGCAATGTGGGCCAGCTGGCGTCTGGGATGCGCTGGCTGGTGCTGTGGCGCGGTGGCACTCGGCCGGGCCCGCACTGCAGGATCCGCAGCAATCAGCCGACGGGCGGCTTGCTGGGATGGTCCAGCGCGGCGCCTGCCCTGGCGATGCCTGCCTGAGACAGCGCGTGTGGCAGCAGTGAGTGGCCCTGTGGTCCTGGTGTGCGCGCGCATCACATCCGCCAGGGTCTTGACGGCATCAGTCAGCATGCGGCCAGTCGCGGCAGTTGCTGCCCCGAACTCGCGCACACTGGTCGCCAGCGACTCGATGGCCTCAGGCATGCGCCCCACCACGCTCATGAGCTCCGTGTGGCGCCGGTCCGAGTCGTCGGCCATCTGATCCAGCTTCCGCACCTCCTCCGAAGTGAAGGTGTCCGGACTGGAGTCGCGACTCTCCCGCTGGGGAGGAGGGGGCCGAACTAGGGGACCCTTGCCGCGTTGGTGACGGCGAGTGTGCCGAGCAGCAGCACTCCCCTCTGATCCTTCCCCCCTTTGGGGGGAAGGCCGCGGGCCACGCGCACGGCTGCTGGGTGGCTGGACGCCACTGGTCCCAGAAGCTGCATTGCCCTGCGACAGTTCCTCCAGGCACTCGTCCAGTGAGGAGGTGTCAAGCATTTCCTCCTCTCCTGCGGGACGTGACTGTTCCCCCGAAGGTCCGGCTTGCTCCTCCTCCTCCTCCTGGTTGGAGGTGCTGTCACTGGCAGCCTCAGGGTCCTGGTCGTCACCAGCTGAAAGCAGGAATGCACAAGAGTAGCTTCAGAGTGAGGAGACGGCGTCAGCGAGGGAGTTAGGACTGGTGGGATTCAGCGCATTGGTGGGACAGTGGCAAAGGAGGTAGCTCGGATGGGCCAGTGCGACGCGAGAGGGCCAAAAGGCGAGGTCCTTACCATTGCCGGGCAGTGGAGGGTCGGATACACCGCACGCTGTGGGGACAATCACACGGGCTCCCATGAGCACACACACGCGCTCCTCCAGCCGAGTGAGCTTCTGCAGCTTGGCGCGGCCACCCCTGGCACGGGCCTGGCGATTAAACGCTACTTTAGCCTGCAAGAGAAAGGACGGGCTGTAAGTGCGCAGTGAAGCCCTGATGTAGTGTGCACTGCCTCCCATGGTGGAATAGCTTGGACAGAGTGAAGCCCTGATGTAGTGTGCACTGCCTCCCATGGTGGAATAGCTTGGCCAAAGTGTAGAGTGCCGAATGGCCATTTGATGCTCATGACTGTCCCAATGCTGCTGGCTGAGGGCTGGCCAAAAGGACTTTCAGGTCCCTTTGCCCATCATGTCAGGTGTACATGCAAGAATGAGGAGGAGACTGGAAAGGCTACTCACCCTCACAATCCTGGTCAGATCGTTGTATTTCTTACGGCATTGTTTGTGGGTCCTGGGGGCCTCGCCGGTGAACGTCACCCTCTGGGCGATCTGCTTCCAGGCTTTGGTGTAGTCGTGGTGGGTTGGATTCCTCCCACTCTCTGGAAACAAGATCTTGCGCCTCACCTCCAGAGCTGTGACCATTATGTCCAGATCACCCTCTGAGAAGCGCAGGGCACGCTGACGGGCCTTCTCTGGCGTTGCCATGACTCCCTGGGGCTGAGCAGTAGTGTTGAGGCCTCTTTGCAAGGCTGCAGTGTGCAGGGCGTGGCAGCAGACCAATTCGTCCCTTCCCCCTTTAAGAGCTGGTCGGCACCACGGGGTCTGCTGTCAGTGCAAAAATGACCGCACCCGTGCTGCGCCCCGCCTGGGCGCTATCCCTCTGGACCGCCGGCTTAGCGCCTAAAGAGAGTAGTGGAACGCCTCTTTTAGCGCTCCACCAACCTCTTAGGGCGAAGCCACTGAATTCCCGGCAACGGGGCGCTACTTTGGGGCGGGCGCTAACTTCGGGCGGGCGCTAAAGCTAGCGCCCCAAAACTGCCTATACTGAAAATCTAGCCCCAGGTCCCATGCGGCCCCATTCTCCAAACACGAGAACCCACGTGGCCAAGCACCAAAGACGAGGTCCCGCATGGCCCGCCACTAAACACAAGGACCCCCGCGGCCCTGCATCAAACACAAGGTCACGCACGGCCCGACACCAAAAACAAGGTCCTGCATGGACCAGCACCAATGACAAGGTCCCGCGTGTCCCAAAACCAAACATAAGGTCCCGCGCGGCCCCACATCAAACACAAGGTCTCGCGCGGCCCTGCACCAAACACAAGGTCATGCGCAGCACTGCACCAAACATAAGGTCATGCGTGGCCCGGCATCATACGCAAGGTCACGCGCGGCCCGGCACCAAACACAACGACCCCGAGGACCAGCACCAAACACAAGGTCACGCGCGGCCCGGCACCAAACACAAGTCCTGCGCAGCCAAGCTCACCAAACACAAGTCCTGCGCGGCCCCGCTCACCAAACACAAGGTCCCGCGCATCACCGCTCACCAAACACAAGATCCCGCACAGCGCCGCTCACAAAACACAAGGTCCCGCGCGGCCCGGCCGAGTGCCACCGCGCCACAGCACCAGCCAGCGCATCCCAGACGCCAGCTGGCCCACATTGCGCCATCCGTCGCCGCCATTCCCCCACTGGGGCATCAAGGGCAAGCGGCTGCAGCTGATGGTGGCCAGGCTCAGGTGCGCCACTCAGCAGACGGCCCCTCGAGGCCCAAACGCCGTGTAGGCCGCCCCCCAGCGGCATCTGGCGGAAGGGCATCTGAGCCTCAGGCGCCTTCCCCCAGCCTCGCAGCAGCCACTGGGCAGAGCTTGCAAAGGAGCAGCAGGCAGGGCAGGGGAGGCAAAATGCTGGCCAAGGTCTCGCCCTCGCGGGCCACTCAGTAGAGGGTGTGGCCAGCTTTCCTTTAATATGGCGGTGGCCATCTTTATTTTGCCCATGGTTGTGCTTTTGGAGGGCTTATTTTTTGCGTTAGGCCGACGTTGAGGCCCGGTTTCAATAAAGGTGGAGTGGCTCCTCCCCAGTTTGTGCGAGTGAGTCGTTTGTTGGGCTTTTTGTGGGGCCCGTTTATTGTTTTTGGGGATTCATGTGGGAAGGGCTTTTCATTTTTGTGTAATAAAAAATTATCTTTATTCATGCAGTCTCCATGGTTGTTCTTCTTAGTGTTTGTTGGCTTCGCCGGCTGAGGGCTTGCGGAGCGGCTGCATTCATCTTCCCTCATGGCCCCTGGCCATTCCCTGACAGGGGGCTTAGAAGTACCGTGTAATAAGGTGGCGTCGTGCGGCCCTTGGCCCTGGTCGCTCCCTCCTGGGAACGTACTCCTGCTCCTCCTCCTCCTCCTCCTCCTCCTCCTCATGCTCCTCCTGCTCCTCCTCCTGAGGTGCTGGTCCAACGTCAGGTGGCAGTGCCTGAGTCCTGCGGATAGCCAGGTTGTGTAGCATGCAGCAAACCACCACAAATTGGGAGACCCGGTCCGGCGAATACTGGAGAGCTCCTCCGGAGCGATCAAGGCAGCGGAACCGCTGCTTGAGGACCCCAATAGTTAGCTCGATGATGTTGCGGGTGGTTTGATGGCTCTCGTTGTAGGCCTCTTCAGCAGCGGTCCTGGGCGCGCGGAGCGGGGTCATGAGCCAGGTGCACAAAGGATAGCCTTTGTCCCCGAGTAGCCATCCTCTTGGGGGAGGCTGTGCCTGGAACATGTCATGCACAGTACTCTGCCGCAGGATAAAGGCATCGTGGCTGCTGCCTGGGAAGCTGGCATTGACTGCCATGATGCGCTGCTTGTGGTCACAGACCAGCTGCACATTCAGAGAATGGTAGCCCTTCCTGTTGCGATACTGCTCGCCATGCTCCAGAGGGGCCCGCAAAGCCACATGCGTACAGTCAATGGCGCCCTGCACCAAGGGGAATTCCCCGAGTCTGGAAAATCCCAATGCGCGCTGATGCTGGCTCTCCAGGGCCATGGGGAAGGAGATGAATTGGCTTCTCCTTCTGAACAGTGCTTCGGTCACCTGGCGGATGCAGCGATGCGCGCCGTACTGGGAGATGTTTGCTATGTCCCCAGCAGCGTATTGGAAGGAGCCGGTGGCATAGAAGTTCAATGCCACTGTCACCTTCACTTCCACCGACAGAGACGTCCTGCACCTGAGCTTTGGCCGCAGATCTCGGCGAAGCAGGTGGCAGATCTCTGCAATCACCCCCTTTCGGAATCGGAGCCTTTTAACACATCGCGCGGCACTCATGTTTAGGTAGGAGCGCTGCTGGCGGTATAGCCTGACTGGGTAAGGCCTACGTGGCCGACGCCTGTAGCCCCCTCTGCCTCTAGCCAGGGCTGCCCCTCTCACAATGCGTCTGCGAGCCCTACGGACATGGAGCTGCAGCTCCGCGTTGGCACCCCATGCAACCCCCATCAAATCCTGGCAAACACTCTAATTTCCAAATGGCCACTTGCAGCGCTGTTGCCTGAGTCCAAAAATACCTGGCTCTTGCTGCTTGAAACCAGTTAGCTATCCTCCTTGTTGTGTCTCCAGAAATGCGTTGCACAAGACTGTTTTCTGAAAAAAGGATGGCCTTTATACTGGAGAGGACGTTCCCTTTAATTAGCGCCCCCTGGGGCCCGCGCTGGTTGTGTTGCGTTCCTTTTTCCAAACGCTCCGGCCGCCCGCCGCACAATGGGGCGGTCCGACTGAAGTTTGCAATCGGGGCGGCCAAAGGGCGTTGCACGAGGATGTGACGTCATTTTCTGCGCGCGCATCCGGGCGGGCGCTAAACTTTGCGCCGGCGCTAACGGGCAACTTAATTTGGGGCGGAGCGCAAACTGCGCTGCGCCCGGGCGCTACACGCATAGCGCCCGGAAATCACTTCTCTTAAGGCGCTAACTGCTGGCGCAAGCTACTGAAAATCTAGCCCCTGGTGTTTGGTGAGCGGGGCCATGCAGGACCTCGTGTTTGGTGCTGGGCCACGTGGGTTCTCATGTTTGGAGAGTGGGGCCGCATGGGACCTTGTGTTTGGTGAGCTGGGCCGCTGGGGACCTCATGTTTGGTGCGGGGCCGTGCGGGACCTTGTGTTTGGTGCCAAGCCACGCGGGACCTTGTGTTTCGTGCTGGGCCCCGTGGGACCTCGTGTTTGGAGAGCAGGGCCACGCGGAACCTTGTGTTTGGTGAGTTGGGCCACACGGGCCATTGTGTTTCATGAGCGGGACTGCGCGGGACCTTGTGTTTTGTGCCGGGCCGTGCGGGACCTTGTGTTTTGTGAGCGGCGCTGTGCAGGATCTTGTGTCTGGTGAGCGGTGATGCGCGGGACCTTGTGTTTGGTGAGCGGGGCCGCGCGCCCTTGTCTTGGTGAGCGGGGCCATGCAGGACCTTGTGTTTGGCACTGGGTCGCACGGGACTGTGTTTGGTGAGTTGGGCAGCAAGGGACCTAGTGTTTGGTGAGCGGGGCCGTGTGGGATCTCGTGTTTGGTGAGCGGCGATGCACGGGACCTTGTGTTTGGTGAGCGGGGCCACGTAGGCCTTTGTGTTTTGAGAGCAGGGCCGCGCTGGCCCTTGTCTTGGTGAGCTGGGCCGCATGGGACCTTGTGTTTGGTGCCGGGCCTCGTGGGACCTCGTGCTTGGAAAGACGGTGCCACGCGGGACATTGTGTTTGGGGAGTTGGGCCACACGGGACCTTGTGTTTGATGAGCCGGGCTGCGCGGGACCTTGTATTTGGTGCGGGGCCGTGAGGGATCTCGTGTTTGGTGCCGAGTCACGCGGGCCCTCGTGTTTGTTGCCGAGCCACGCAGGACCTCGTGTTTGGTGCTGGACCACGTGGGTTCTCGTGTTTGGAGAGCGGGGCCGCATGGGACCTTGTGTTTGGTGAGTGGGGCTACGCGGGACATTTTGTTTGGTGAGTGGGGCCGTGCGGGACCTTGTGTTTGGTGCCGGGCTGCGCGGGACCTTTTGTTTGGCGCTGGGCCCCGTGGGACCTCGTGTTTGGAGAGCAGGGCCATGCGGAACCTTGTGTTTGGTGAGTTGGGCCGCACGGGCCATTGTGTTTCGTGAGCGGGGCTGCGCGGGACCTTGTGTTTTGTGACGGGCCACGCGGGACCTTGCCTTTGGTGCCGGGCCACACAGGACCTTGCGTTTGGTGCCGGGCGGCGCGGGACCTTGTGTTTGGTGAGCGGCGCTGCGCGGGATCTTGTGTTTGGTGAGTGGCAGTGCAGGACCTTGTGTTTGGTGCAGGGCCACGCGGGACCTTGTGTTTGGTGAGCAGCCGCGCGGGACCTCGTGTTTGGTGAGCGGGGCCGCATGGGACCTTGGCCTAGAAATTCAGTATAGCCACTTTTGGGGCGGTAAAGTCGGGCGGCCGCTGAAGTTTGCGTCCGGCGCAAAGTCGAGGCCACTTCGCCGATATTCAGTAGCATCACCCTAAGAGGTTGCTGCTGCGCTAAAACTGGTGATGCACGACTATCTTTAGGCGCTAAGCCGGCGGTGCTGAGTGATACCGCCGAGGCCGGGCGCAGCGCAGGTGCGGTGATTTTTTGATTGACGGCAGACACGCTGGCCCCGGCCAGCTCTTAAAGGGGGAAGGGTCGATTTGTTTGCCTGCAACGCCCTGGACACTGCAGCCCTCCACCTAGGCCTGAGCACTGCTGCTGCAACTCTTTACCGCCCAGGATGATGCAGAAGGCCCAGGAGAGAGCGCAGCGCTTTAGCGAAGGTGACCTGAGGCTGCTGGTTAGCTCAGTGGAGCGAAGACGCCATGTTTTGTTTCCTGACAGTGGCAAGAAGCCGCTGGCCAGCGTCTACCGCAAAGCCTGGAGGGAGGTCTCCAACAGGGTGACATCCAACAGCGTGGTTGCCAGGAATCCTGTACAATGCAGGAAGAAGTTCAACGACCTCACTCGGGTTGTCAGGGTGAGTACCCTTTCCAGTGTCCTCCTCATCCTTGCATGTGCACCTCACATTATGGACAAAGGGACCTGAAAGCCATAATGGCCAGCCCTCATCCAGCAGCTATGGGACTGGCATGAACATCAATTGCACATTCTGCACTTTACACACTGTCCAAGCTATTCGACCATGGGAGGCAGTGCAGACAAGATCAGGGCTACACAATGTCCAAGCTATTCGACCATGGGAGGCAGTGCAGACAAGATCAGGGCTACACACTGTACTTAGAGGCCGTCCTTTCTCTTGCAGGCCAAGCTGGCTAACAACAAGCGTAGCCAGATTGCGACCGGGGGAGGCCGACCTCAGCTCCAAGAGCTCACCGACCTCGACCAGTGCGTGGAGCGCATTATGGGAGGCCAGCTGATTGGCCCCGTTGCCACTGGAGATGCCGACCCTGTTCTGGGCACCAATGGTAAGGACATCACCTTTTGGACCTCTTTCGTTCCACTTGCGCATCAGATCAACATCCTTTGCCACTGTCCGACCAATGCGGTGAATGGCACCACTCATGCCTCCCTCTCTGATGCCCTGTCCTCACTCTAAAGCTACTCTTGTGCCTTCCTGCTTTCAAATGGTGACTCGCCAGGTGAGGAGGAGGTCCCTCAAGCTGCCAGTGTCAGCCCCTCAGAAGAGGAGGAGGAGGAAGAGGAAGCCGGCCCATCAGTGGCACCCTCAGCCGCGGCAGCCCATGGCGATGTAGGGGACACGGCTTCCCTGGAGGGGAGCCTGGGGGAAGGGTCGGAGGAGAGTCAAGTTCCGGGGCCCAGCGGCCTGCAGCAACGCGGGAGGGGTGGGGAAGCTCGGCGGCCTTCTCCCCAGAGGGTGAGTGCAGCCTCCAGTCCTGCGATGGTCAGCGCAGAGGAGGTGCGCCTCCTAGAGGAGATGGCCGTCGACTCTGAGCGCAGGCACACTGAGCTCATGGTGGTAGTGGCACGGATGCCTGACTCCATAGAGTCACTGGCTAAGAGTGTCCAGGAATTCGGGGCAGCACAGGCCAGGAGTCTGCAGGAATTCGGGGCAGCACAGGCCAGGAGTCTGCAGGAATTCGGGGCAGCACAGGCAGCTAGTATCCAAATGCTCAGTCGTGCCGTCCAGCCACTGGCTGGTCTCATGCGGTCACAGACCAGGGCAACACGGGCACTAACTGCTGCCACACTCGCTGCGTCAGGCAGGCATCGCCAGGGTACCCGCCGCGCTACAGCAGCACAGCGGTCTGTCCTTCAGCAGATTGCTGTGCATGCTGCAGTGCTGGCCCGGGCGAGTGCCACTGTATCAGGCGACCAGCGAGCGCCTGCAATCAGCCAGCTTGCCCCCATTCCTGCAGCCGCCACTGCCACTCCACCAGTGGAGCTGCCACGAGCTGCTGGACAGACTGATGCCGCCCAGCCACAGCTGCAGCAGTCACCAGCTGGCCCCTCGAGGGCCAGAGCTCGTGCAGGCCGACCCCCAAGGGCATCTGCCGTCACGCCATGTGCCCCTCAGGAGCCTTCCCCCAGCCTTGCTGCAGCCACTGGGCTCACATTGAGGAGGAGCAGCAGGGCGGGCAGGGGCCAGGCAAGGATGCGCAAGGCATCGCCCTCGCGGGGCAAAAAGTAGAATGTGTGGGCAGTTGTGTTTGTTTGTTATGAAGGCCGAGGATGTCGGTCATTTTTGTTTCACTGTTTTGATCATCCTCTCCAGGTTGTGGGAGCCAGTTATGTGTCTGACTGTTTTTTGGGGGGTTTTCCTGTTGTTGTTTGTCATGCGGGAAGGGCACAGAGTTTGTGAAATAAACAATTTTCTTTATTCAGATTGTCCATGTTTGAACTTTGAAGTCTTTGTTGCCTTGACCGGCTGAGGGCTTGCGGAGCGGCTCCATTCATCTTCTTTCATTGGCACAAGCCATTCCCTGAGAGGGGGCCTAGAACCTACGTTCAATAAGCCGCCGACGGGCGGCCCTTGGACCTTGTGCCTCCCTCCTGTGCTGGTCCTCCTCCTCCTGCTCCTCCTGCTCCTCCTCCTGAGGTGGTGCTCCAATCTGTGGTGGCAGTGCCTGAGTCCTGCGGATAGCCAGGTTGTGCAGCATGCAGCAAATGACCACAAAATGGGAGACTCGCTCCGGAGAATACTGCAGGGCTCCGCCAGAACGATCCAGGCAGCGGAACCGTTGCTTCAGGACGCCGATTATTTGTTCGATGATGTTCCTGGTCGCTTGATGGCTCTCGTTGTATGCCTCTTCAGCAGGGGTGCTGGGCGCACGGAGCGGGGTCATGAGCCAGGTACACAAAGGATAGCCTTTGTCCCCGATAAGCCATCCTCGTGGCTGAGGCTGTGCCTGGAACATGTCAGCCACAGTAGTCTGTCGCAGGATGAAGGCATCGTGGCTGCTGCCTGGAAAGCGGGCATTGACAGCTAGGATGAGCTGCCTGTGGTCACACACCAGCTGCACGTTCAGCGAATGGTAGCCCTTCCGGTTGCGGTAATCCTCGGCATTCTCCACAGGTGCCCGCAAAGCCACATGCATGCAGTCAATGGCGCCCTGCACCATGGGGAAGCCCGCTATTCTTCCAAATCCCATTGCACGCTGTTGCTGCTTGTCCAGGGTCATGGGGAAGGAGATGAACTGACGTCTCCTTCTGAAAAGGGCATTGGTCACCTGGCGGATGCAGCAATGCACGGCGAACTGGGAGATGTTAGCAATGTCCCCAGCAGCGGATTGGAAGGAGCCGGTGGCATAGAAGTTGAGAGCCACCGTCACCTTCACTGCCATCGACAGAGACGCCCTGCACCTCAGCTGTGGCTGCAGATCTCTCTGAAGCAGCTGGCAGATCTCTGTGACCACCTCCCTTCGGAATCACAGCCTCCTAACACACTGCTCGTCAGACATGTTGAGATAGGAGAACTGCTGGCGGTAGACCCTGGGTGGGTAAGGCCTCCCTTGGCGACGCCTGTTGCCCCCTCTCCGTCTAGCCAGGGCTCGCACTCTCTCACGGCATCTGTGAGCCCTTTGGATGTAATTGTGAAAGCCAGCGTTGACACCCATTGCAGCCCCCATAATATGCTGGCAAGCAATGAGATATCAATGAGGCCAAAAACAATTGCAAAGCTGTGGCCTGAAGCCAGAAGTACCTGTCCTAGTGTTGGGCCAAAGCAGTAAGCTCTCTACCTTGGTTTCTCTCCAAAGATCCGTTTCACAAGAATGAGTGCTGCAAAATGGCAGCCTTTTATAGTGCAGGGGAAGTGCCCTTTAATTTGCGCTCCCCGCGGCCCGCATCGGCTGAGCACCGTTCCACTCAACAGTCGCTAGGGCCGCCAGGCGCACAATGGGCCGGCGCGACTGAAGATCCGGTTGGGGGCGCACAAAGGGCGTTGCACGAGGAAATGACATCATGATCTGCGCGCGCAGCTGAGCGCGCGCAAAGACTTTGCGCCGGCGCTAAATGTCTACTGAAGTTGGGGCGAGGCGCAGATCGCGCTCCGCCCGGGCGCTAAGCGCCTAGCGCTCGACATCTACTCCTCCTAAGGCGCTAACGGCTGGCGCAACCAACTGAATTTCTAGCCCCTTGTGTTTGGTGAGCGGGGCCGCACGAGACCTTGTGTTTGGTGAGCGGAGCCACGGGGGTCTCGTGTTAGGTGCCAGGCCACGCGGAACCTTGTGTATGGTGCTGGACCATGCGGGAACTTTTGTATGGTTAGTGGGGCCATGCGGGTCATTGTGTTTGGTGAGTTGGGCCTCACGGTACCTTGTATTTGGTGAGCGGGGCTGCGCGGGATCTTGTGTTTGCTGCCGGGCCGCACGGGACCTTGTGTTTGGCGAGTGGGACTGCGCGGGACCTCGCCTTTGGTACCAGGCCACGCGGGACCTTGTGTTTGGTGAGCGGGGCCGCGCGGGACCTCGTGTTTGGTGCTGGGCCTCGCAGGTCCTTGTGTTTGGAGCCAGGCTGCGCAGGACCTTGTGTTTGGTGCCGGGGTGTGCAAGATCTTGTGTTTGGTGAGCGGGTCCGCACGGGACCTTGTGTTTGGTGAGCAGGGCCGTGCGGGACCTCGCATTTGGTGCCGGGCCACGCGGGACCTTGTGTTTGATGCCGGGCTGCGCGGGACCTTGTGTTTGGTGAGCGGCGCCGCGCGGGACCTTGTGTTTGATGAGCGGGGCCATGCGGGCCCTTGTCTTTGGTGAGCGTGGCTGCGCTGGACCTTGTCTAAGTGAGCGAGCCGCGCGGGACCTTGTGTTTGGTGCCAGGCAGCGTGGAACCTCGTGTTTGGAGAGCGGGGCCATGCGGGGCACTGTGTTTGGTGAGTTGGGCCGCACGGGACCTTGTGTTTGGTGTGCAGGGCTGCGCGGGACCTTGTGCTTGGTGCTAGGCCCCACGGGACCTTGTGCTTTGTGCAGGGCCACACAGGACCTTGTGTTTGGTGAGAGTGGCCGCGCGGTACCTATGTTTGTTGTGCAGGGCCGCGCGGGTCATTGTGTTTGGTGAGCGGTCGCGCGGGACCCTTGTGTTTGTTGAGCAGGGCCCCTCAGGACCTCGTGTTTGGTTCAGGGCTGCGCGGGACCTCGTGTTTGGTACCGGGCCACGTGGGACCTTGTGTTTGGAGCTGGGCCACGCGGGATCTCGTGTTTGGAGAGCGGGGCCGCATGGGACCTTGTGTTTGGTGAGCGGTGCCGCGCAGGACCTTGTGCTTGGTGCTGGGCTGCGCGGGACCTTGTCTTTGGAGCCGGGCCACGCAGTACCTTGTGTTTGGTGAGCGGGCCGAGCAGGACCTTGTGTTTGTCGAGCGGGGCTGCGTGGGACCTTGTGTTTGGTGAGTTGGGCCACGCGGGACCTTGTGTTTGGTGAGCGGGGCCGCGCGGGACCTTGCGTTAGGTGCTGGGCCATGCGGGACCTCATTTTTTAGTGAGCAAGGCCAAGCGGGACCTTGTGTTTGGTGCCGGGCCGCGCGGGACCTTGTCTTTTGTGAGCGGGCCATGCGGGAGCTTTTGTTTGGTGAGTTGAGCCATGCGGGACCGTGTGTTTGGTGAGTTGGGCCGTGCAGGACCTTATGTTTGGTGCCGGGCTGTGAGGGACCTCGCGTTTGGTGCGTTGCCACATGGGACTTCATGTTTGGTGTGGGGCTGCGCGGGATCTTGTGTTTGGTGAACGGGCCACGCGGGACCTCGTGTTTGGTGAGCGGGGTTGCACGGTACCTCGCGTTTGGTGCGGGGCCGCGCGGGACTTTGTGTTTGGTGCGGGGCCACGCGGGACCTTGTGTTTGGTGAGCGGGGTTGCACGGTGTTGCATCCGTGATTCTGAGAGTATGATGTTTTCCAATAACTACACGGAGGCTGTAACTTAACAATCAACAGGTGTTTACAGGAGTAGGGTAGTCTCAAGACTGGTAGTACAGAGGCATGCTCAAGGCTTATATACAGGGGTGGTCACTGCCGGTACTACAGTATACAGGAGCTGTAAAAGTAGTTCTCTCTTAAAGGTACATACACTACAATTCCTCCCCTTTTAGATTAGCAGTACCCATAATATTCAAATAACAATTAACACTTTAACATGCACATTAAACAGAAATAGTCCATTTATAGATTCAGTCTTTGGGGCGGCTTCCTGATCCTTTCTGGATAGCGCCTTTCCTGAGGTTCTTGTTCTTGGTGCGGCGGCGATTCTGGCCCCCTTTCGTCGGTTAGTTCATCAGTTTCCACTGCTACTGTTTCTGAGGTAGATGCTACCAGTATGTCGGGTTCATCCCCAGGTACGCGAGACATGGGGTTGACTCATTCCTGTGACGCTAAGATCTGATCGACGTGGCGTCTCACAATGTTCTCCCCGACATCCACTGTGTACATTAATGGACCCTGCCGTGTGCATATCGTTCCGGGTTGCCATTTCTCTGTTCGGTAGTCATGGGCCAAGACTGGTTGTCCTACATTGAAGCTCCTTGTCGGCTTCTCATTGATGTGCTGGAATTGTTTATCCTCAACATTTCTTCGCACATTTGGCCTGAGCAAATCCAGACGAGATCTCAACCTTCGGTTAAATAACATCATGGCCGGGGTCTGGTTGGGAACTGCATGTGTCGCATTTCTGTAGGCTAACAGGAAATTGTCCACCTTATGCTGTAGTGGAATTTCATCATCGCACATGGCCTTTATCGCCTTTTTAAAGGTTTGTACGAACCTCTCAGCCAATCCATTTGTGGCTGGATGATACGGGGCGGATGTGTAATGCCTTACCCCATTCCTTCTCATAAATTTCCGAAACTCTTCGGACACAAACTGTGGTCCATTATCAGAGCAAATCTGCTCTGGCAAGCCGTTCCTGGCAAATATGGTCCGTAGGACTGCAATCGTTTTCTCTGTAGTGGTTGAGGACATTTTTATCACCTCAGGCCATTTCGAGTGAGCATCCACTGCTATTAAGAACATTGAGTCCATGAATGGACCAGCAAAATCAATATGCACCCGTTGCCATGGAGAGGAGGGCCACTCCCATGGGTGTAGAGGGGCATGTGGTGGTGCATTTTGGACCTTCTGGCATCCTGAGCAGCTCTTGGTTAGGTCCTCGATTTGTTGATCGATCCCCGGCCACCACACATAAGCCCTAGCAAGGCTTTTCATTTTCACCCCTCCCAGATGACCTTCGTGAAGCTCATTTAGCACTCTCTCCCTTAACTTGGGTGGAATTACCACTCGGGATCCACACATCACTGTCCCCTGGCATACTGACAGCTGTTCTCTTCTGGATGAGAATGCTGGCAACAGTGAGTCACCATGTGTTGGCCATCCCCTCACCGTCAAATCATATACCCGAGACAGTGTCGGATCATTGCGGGTCTCCTTCTCTATATCCGCGTTAGTTACTGGCAATCGTTCAATTATTGATGAATAAAATATCTCGATAGGGTCCACTGCTGGTGCTTCCTCCACAGTAGGCAGTGGCAGGTGTGATAGCCCATCAGCGTTTCCATGCTGTTTCGTGCCTTTGTATTCTATTTCATATTGGTTCGCCCCTAGAAAAAGGGACCATCTTTGTAACCGTTGTGCAGTCATCACCGGAACGCCCTTCTTTGGATTAAAGATGGAGACAAGTGGTCGGTGGTCAGTCAGCAAGGTGAACTTCTGCCCATGCAGATAGTGGTTGAATTTTTTTACTCCCCATACTAGGCTGAGGGCCTCCCTGTCAATCTGGGTGTAGTTGCGCTCGGCTGAGGTTAGTGACCGAGACGCAAAGGCTACTGGCCTCTCCAACCCGTCTGGGAATTTGTGCGACAGCACTGCTCCAATACCATAGGGTGATGCATCACATGCCAAACGAATTGGTAGTGCTGGGTTGAAATGGGCCAACACCTCTTTTGATGTGATCAATTCTTTGCACTTCTGGAAAGCTCGTTTACGTTCGTCATTCCACTTCCATGGTACCCCCGTTTGCAGTAGGGTCTTCAGTGGGTGTAATACTGTAGACAAATTTGGTAAGAACTTATGGTAGTAGTTCACCAGCCCGAGGAACGACCTCAGTTGTGACACATTTTCCGGTGTCGGAGCCTTGACTACTGCCTCAATCTTTTCAGGGGACTTATGTAACCCCTCTTCATCAATAACGTGGCCACAATACGAGATCTGCTTCTGGAAAAACTCGCACTTGTGGCGATTAGCTCGTAGCCCATATTCCTTTAATCTAGTGAGCACCTTCTCCAGGTTGGCGAGGTGATCGCTGTCATTTTCGCCCGTGACCAGGATGTCGTCCAAATAACACTGGGTCCCTGGAATCCCTTGCAGGACATGATCCATCGCCCTTTGCCAAATAGCCGGAGCCGATGCTACCCCGAACACCCGCCGGTTGTATTGGTAGAGACCTTTATGAGTGTTGATCGTGAGGTATTGTTTCGAGGCTTCTTCTACCTCCATTTGCAAGTACGCCTGGGCTAGATCAATTTTGGTGAAGCGTTTACCTCCAGATAGCGAGGCGAAAATATCCTCAATCTGTGGAAGCGGATATTGTACCATGTGAAAGACTGGGTTCACTGTCACCTTAAAGTCCCCACAGATGCGAACCTTCTTTGGTTCCCCAGGCGTATTACTCAACGACCTCTTCATTACAGGAATGATGGGTGTAGCCCACTCGCTCCAGTCTACTTTGGACAATACTCCTGAACGTTCCAACCCTTCCAGCTCTGCTTCAACGGCTGGTCGGATTGCATAAGGCACTGGTCTGGCCTTAAGAAACTTTTGGCTTGCATTTTCCTCTATTTTAATCATTGCTGTTATGCCTTTTAGTGTTCCAAGTCCCTCCTGGAACACTTCTTTTGCGTCAGTTAGCATTTTTGACAGTCGTCCAGGTGTGACGTCGTCATCCTTTTTGGCCTCAACCTTCAGTGCCTGTATGGAATGCCAATCTAATTGTATCTTCCGGATCCATTCACGTCCTAATAGTGGTGGTCCTCCATCTGGCAATACATATAGGTCCATTTTAGGTATTTCCTGGCCTTTGTATATCACTTTCACCCTTATTTTTCCTTTGGGGTAGACTTTTTGCCCCGTGTACGTCTTCAAGACAATCTCTGTAGCTTTCAAGGGTATATGTGAAAATAGCCGCTTGTCGTCCCTTTGGTTTATGACTGTTAGGGCTGATCCTGTGTCCAATTCCATTTTCACTTGGACTCCGTCTATCTTGAGTGTGACCCAGATAGTCTGGTGATCCTCCATTTTGGTTACCTTATGTAGTTTCAGACAACCCAGCTCCTTGCTTCCGGAGTCTGTATCACTTTTCTGTTCATCTGAACTACTGTCCATCACCTTATGTACCTTTTTGTACTTCTCCTGTGGAGATTTCTTGCTGTTGGTTTTCTTCCCTGACCTGCAGACTCTTGCTATGTGTCCTGCTTTTCCACACTGTCTGCACACTTGGTCCTTGAACCAAAAATCCTTCTGGTCATGTGTTGTTCTGCTGCAGCGATAACACTTCCCTGCTCCATATGACAATTCATTGGTGTCATATTCTTGCGGTTTCCGTTGTATCTCTGCAGCGCCCCTTGAGGCTGCTTCGTGTGATACTGCCATGCTGAAAGCCTTGTCCAGCGTAAGATCCTTTTCTGATAGAAGCCGTTTCTGGGTTCCTTCACTTTGAAGCCCACACACAAACTTGTCCCTTAATGCATCTGCTAGTCCCACTCCAAACTGGCAGTGTTTCGATAGCTTGCGCAGTTCCGTTAAGTACTCAGCATTACTTTCATCATTATGCTGGTTCTGTTTGTGGAACTTAAATCTTTCTGCTATCAGCAGCGGTGTGGGGTTTAAGTGGTCCTGTAGGATTTCTACTATGCTACCGAAATTCTTATCCACGGGCTTCTCTGGGGTTATTAGGTTTCGCAGTAAGCCATAAGTTTTTGCACACATGGAATTTAACAAAACCAGTGCTTTCCTAGCATCTGGCACTTCATTCACCCTGCAGTACACCTCAATGTGTTCCACATATGTCGCCCAATCTTCGACTTCATTGTCGAACGCAGAGATACTGCCACTCTTCGGCAACCCTGGGTGTGATTTAACTGTCAAAAATGGCGTCTCTCACGCTCTCCCTTCTTCTCCGCTGGCACAATGGCGTCTCCTGCGCTCTCCCTGCTTCTCCCCGCGGACGCTGTTCAGCCCTTGAGCCCTGGCTGTGCTCTGCGCGTTCTCCTGTGCGCCTTTCCCGTTTCCGCTGCTCGGTCCTGAACCCGACTGCTGCTTTACCCTCTCTCTCTCTGTTTTTGTTTTTCCTCGACGCCGCTCGGTTTTCAACCCCCAGCTGCACCCAGTGCGCTTCACCTTCTCTCTTACCCCGTCGACGCTGCTCGGCTTTTTCTCTGCTGTCGGTAGCCTCCAGCCGCCGCTGTCCGGGAAGGGTCTGCGCTGTACCTGTTGCCAGTCTGTTGCTGGATCGTCATGGCTGGGGAACCAAGCCCGGCTCTCAACAGCCTCCCCTGCGATGTTCACTCTCTGCCAGACGACTGGGCAGTTGCTCGTGGTCGGTGTTGTGTATGTAATAGGTATGTTACTTTAAACCTATGGCCAGGGCAGCACTACTTTGTAGGGCGTAGTGATACCGTAGTACCACTCCTGGCCATAGGGGTATAAATAATACTGTGGGTACTGATCTCCCCTCAGTTTCCCGCCTGTTGGTATTAAGTAAAGACCTCCGTTGAATCTTCCAAGCTGTCTCGTCATTATTGCATTAAGTATAGACACATACTTTATACTGGCGACGAGTAAGGTTCGAACTCACCAGTACACGGTGCAACAAAGGAACGGTAGCAGTACGGAGAGAGAAGGAGAGAGGCTTCTTACCAGCCAGCCTGCAGAGTCCAGCGTCGACCGAAGGAGGCCACCCAGCACTCCGGGTTCGGGAGGAGCAGCAGCAATGGAGCGAGAGAGAGGTTTCCAGTGGAGGCTGCGGCAGCTGAGAGAAGAGGCTGAACAGGCGCTCCAGCCACGGGGCAAAAGTCCACCCAGGGCCAGGTAAACTGAAATCCTTCCCGGGGGACGGGAGCTGCAAGGGCCAGAATGGGCAGGCGATCTGGGGAACAAACGGAGCCACAAGGACTAGTGGGCCACGAGAGGGGAAGGTCGTTGTTAATAGCGGCGGTGGCAATAACGGAAGCTGCAAAGGCCAAAAATAACGACGCTGGAGAGAGGTCGTTGACAGCAGAGGGAGAAAAGGCGGGAAAAACGCCATCTAGTGGAGAAAGCGGGGAAAGTTTTTTTTTCTCTTCAAAAGTTTAAAATGGCTAAAAAAGGTTGTTTGTCAGCATTTGTTGAGGACACAGAAGAGTGGGATGCCTATATCAAAAGGCATGAACTTTATTGCATAGTAAACAAGGTGGAAGATGACCAAAAAGGTAGCAACCTTATTAAATTTTATGGGGGCAAAAACATACAGTCTGCTGAGGAATCTTCTTACTCCAGAAAAGCCAGCAGACAAAACGTACGCCCAAATTGTTGATACGTTAAGGGAAGATTTAAACCCTAAGCCACCATTTATAGCGGAAAGGTACCGCTTCTACAGACGTGACCAAAGGAATGATGAGTCGCAGGCAGCCTATTTAGCTGAGCTCAGAAGGTTGTCCAAACATTGCCAGTTTGGAGCCATATTGACGGACGCGATCAGAGACAGATTTGTCTGTGGCATGTTAAATGAGAATACACGTAAACGGTTGCTAGCCAAGAAACAGCTCAGCCTAGATCAGGCGATTGAAATAGCATCGGTCCACGAAGCAGCAGCACAGGGTGCTGCTCAAAGACGACAAAACACAACCGGCTATGACACCCATGAGGTGACATTTCATAAAGGTAAATGCTACCGTTGTGGCAAAACCACCCACGACCAAAGTAATTGTTGGTTTCGTGATAAAATATGCCGGCAGTGTGAGAAAAAGGGGCATATAGCAAAAGTTTGTCGGTCTGGTACGAAACCCAATCATGGGGGCAATCCGAGCAGTACCAAGGCAAGGACAAAAATACATAAGATGTCTGACAGTAGCTCAGACGAGTCACAGGAAGGCACAAAAGCAGAGCCTAAAGGTCTGGGATGTCTCAAGTTGTATGGTGTAGACAAAATGGAGGACCACAGCACAATGTGGGTTAAAATGAAAGTAGCAGGCGTCGAAGTTAATATGGAGCTGGACACGGGTTCAGCCCTATCAGTAATTAATGAACAAGATTATAACAGGCTGTTCAAACGCATTCCCTTAAAGGATACGGAAATTAAATTAAAAACATATACGGGACAAAAAGTTTACCCGAAGGGAAAAATGCAAGTAACAGTTAAATACAACGGCAGAAAAGTGCCAGGACTTTATTTATACGTCCTACCAAATGGTGGACCACCACTTTTGGGTAGGGAATGGATAAGAAAAATCCATTTCGACTGGAAGTCGATACACGAGTTAAAAGTAGAGACCACCACGGATGATACAACCATTACAAGCAGGCTGTCGAAACTATTGGCAAAAACGCCAGAGGTGTTCCAACAAGGGCTGGGGACCTTAAAGGGCATTAGAGCAAAAATAACTATTGCTCAAGACGCAAACCCCAAGTTTTGTAAGGCCAGACCGGTGCCTTATGCCACTCGGCCAACGGTGGAAGCAGAACTGGATGCCTTAGAGAGTGCAGGTGTCGTTACAAAGATTGAGTGGAGCGAGTGGGCCACGCCCATCGTCCCAGTTATAAAGAAATCTGCAAATAACACACCGGGGGAACCAAAGAAGGTTCGCATTTGCGGGGATTTTAAGATAACTATTAACCCAGTCCTGCCCACAGTACAGTATCCGCTGCCGCGGATAGAGGACATCTTCGCATCGTTAGCTGGGGGTAGACACTTTACGAAGATTGACCTTTGTCAAGCTTATTTACAGATGGAGGTGGAGCAGGACTCGAATAAGCTCCTAACGATTAACACACACAAGGGATTGTACCAGTACAATCGCCTGGTATTTGGTGTGGCGTCCGCCCCGGCAATATGGCAGAGGACCATGGAACAGGTCCTACAGGGCATTCCAGGAACGCAATGCTACCTGGATGACATCCTGGTGACAGGACAAACGGATAACGACCACCTCGCTAACCTGGAGCGAGTACTTCTGCGGTTACAACAATACAGACTCAGGGCGAACAAGCAGAAATGTGAGTTTTTCCGGGAACGTATCTCATACTGTGGTCACATTATAGATAAGGAAGGCCTGCATAAGTCCCCGGAAAAGATTGAGGCAGTAGTGAAGGCCCCGCCCCCTGAGAATGTATCTCAGTTACGATCATTTTTAGGCCTTATAAACTATTACCATAAGTTCCTCCCGAACTTATCGTCCATTTTACATCCACTAAATTCATTGCTGCAAAAGGGAGTCTCCTGGAATTGGGACGAAGCGTGTGAGGCTGCTTTTAAAAAGGGTAAACAACTCATTACATCAAAGGAAGTGCTCGCACACTTTGACCCAAAAATGCCAATGAGGTTGGCATGTGACGCCTCCCCGTACGGTATAGGGGCAGTGTTGTCACACAAATTTCCCAACGGGACGGAGAGGCCAATAGCATTTGCCTCAAGGTCGTTAACTACAGCCGAAAGAAACTATGCGCAAATCGACAGGGAGGCCCTCAGCCTGGTGTGGGGTGTAAAAAAATTCCACCACTACCTGCATGGGCAACGTTTCACACTACTGACGGATCATCAACCGTTGGTGTCGCTATTTAATCCAACAAAAGGGGTGCCCCTGATGACGGCCCAAAGGCTACAGAGATGGTCACTGTTCTTAGGAGCACACCAGTACCTTATCGAATATAAGGGTACCAAACAGCATGGCAATGCGGATGGCCTGTCGCGGCTACCCTTGCCTGCCGAGATCGAAGAGATAGTACAGGACCCCGTGGAAATATATCATACGGCTGTTATGGAACATTTGCCCATCACCAGCCAATGTATCGAGCGGGAAACACGGAATGACCCGACATTGGCAAGGGTTTACGAATTAACTGTGAAAGGCTGGCCGGCACAGGGTGACGCATCATTGCCGGCGTTTTCGGCAAGGAAGGACCAGTTGTCCGTCTGCCGGGGCACATTGATGTGCGGAGCCAGGGTGGTGGTCCCTCAAAAATTACAACATAAAGTGTTGCAGGACTTACACGAAGGTCATCTGGGGGGTGTCAAAATGAAAAGCCTCGCCAGAGCCTACGTCTGGTGGCCCGGCATTGACAGGGACATTGAGGAAGTAGCAAAAGCGTGCCAAGGGTGCCAGATGGTACAGAACGTACCACCACAAGCCCCACTACATCCGTGGGAGTGGCCCTCAATGCCGTGGCAAAGGATCCACGTGGACTTCGCTGGCCCCTTCCTGGATGCGATGTTCCTTATTGTAGTGGACGCCCATTCAAAATGGCCAGAGGTCATAAAGATGTCATCAACGACAGCCGAAAAGACGGTCGCAGTCTTAAGGACCATTTTTGCCCGAAACGGGGTGCCCGAGCAAGTCTGTTCGGACAATGGGCCACAATTTGTGGCAGAAGAATTTCAAGCATTCCTAAAAAGGAATGGAGTGCGACATTATACGTCCGCACCATATCATCCGGCTACAAATGGGCTGGCAGAGCGATTTGTGCAGACTTTTAAAAAGGCCATCAAGGCGATGGGGGAGGAAAGGTTGCCACTACAACACAAGGTGGACAACTTCCTATTCGCATACCGTAATGCTGCACATACGGTGACCAACCAGGCCCCCGCCGTCATGTTCTTTAATAGAAGGTTAAGGTCTCACCTTGAATTGCTCAGACCAAACATTCGGAGAGATGTGGAAAACCGAGTATTTCGTAGGGCTCCTGACAGACAGACACGGAGCTTCGAGGTGGGGCAGCAAGTGTTGGCCCGTGATTATAGGAAGGAAAAGTGGTGGTCTGGTACGATAAAGGCCCGCCAGGGACCCTTGATGTACACAGTTGAGACAGGGGAAGGCATAATCAGACGACATGCTGATCAACTTGTGGAGTCCAGAAACCCAACTGATTCACTACCTCAAACGTCTCAGCACATTGTTACAGCGGAATCACGGCCCAGCTCGTCGTTACAGAGGTCTCAGGATTGCGAGGAGTTCAGCACTCCAGTGATCTCCACGGCACAGGATGTGCCATCAGACACCGACGAGTCCAGCGATGAAGGGGTGACGGAAGTACTGCCGCCTACACCGAGACCGACTAGAGAAAGACGTTATCCTAGTCGAGACAGGAGGCCTCCTCAGAGACTGAATCTATAACATGTTTCTGTTTATATATATATATAAGTAGACAACTCTTGATGTAAATATGTTATGTATATTGTGTTACCAAATGTTATTAGCTCTAGTTATGGGGCATCTATTGACTTAATTGCACGGGTACATTTTAATTAAAAGGGGAGGAATGTTGTGTATGTAATAGGTATGTTACTTTAAACCTATGGCCAGGGCAGCACTGCTTTGTAGGGCGTAGTGATGCCGTAGTACCACTCCTGGCCATAGGGGTATAAATAGTACTGTGGGTACTGATCTCCCCTCAGTTTCCCACCTGTTGGTATTAAGTAAAGACCTACATTGAATCTTCCAAGCTGTCTTGTCATTATTGCATTAAGTATAGACACATACTTTATAGTCGGCGCCCGTGCTTCTGGCCTCGACTTTCTTCCACCGCCCTCCCGGAGCGAATCCTTGAAGGGAAATGCAGAGTTGCAGGTAGATTCGAATCAACCTCGTCACCACTGTTGGATCCGTGATTCTTAGAGTATGATGTTTTTGAATAACTACACGGAGGCTGTAACTTAACAATCAACAGGTGTTTACTGGAGTAGGGTAGTCTCAAGACTGGCAGTACAGAGGCATGCTCAAGGCTTATATACAGGGGTGGTGACTGCCAGTACTACAGTATACAGGTGCTGTAAAAGTAGTTCTCTCTTAAAGGTACATACACTACACACAGTACCTCGTGTTTGGTGCTGGGCCGCACGGGACTTTGTGTTTGGTGCGGGGCCACGCGGTACTTCGTTTTTGGTGCAGGGCCATGCGGGACCTTGTGTTTGGTGAGTGGGCCACGCGGGACCTTATGTTTGGTGAGCGGGGCCATGCGGGACCTCGCGGTTGGTGCCGGGCCACGTGGGACCTTGTGTTTAGTGAGCGGGCTGCGCGGGACCTTGTGTTTGGTGAGCGGGGCCGTGCGGGACTCGTGTTAGGTGCGGGGCCGCACGGGACCTTTTGTTTGGTGAGCGGGCCGCGCGGGACCTTGTGTCTGGTGAGCGGAGCAGCGCAGGACCTTGTGTTTCGTGCCGGGCCGCTCAGGACCTTGTGTTTGGTGAGCGGGACCTTGTGTTTGGTGAGTGGAGCCACGCGGGACCTTGTGTTAGGTGAAAGGGGTTATACAGTTCCTTGCATTTGGTGTGGGGCCGCGCGGGACTTTGTGTTTGCTGCGGGGCCACGTGGGACCTTGTGTTTGGTGAGCGGGCCATGCGGGACCTTATGTTTGGTGAGCGGGGCCGTGCGGTACCTCGCGTTTGGTGCCGGGTCGCGTGGGACCTTGTGTTTGGTGAGCGGGCCACGCGGGACCTTGTGTTTGGCGAGCCGTGCCACGCGGGACCTTGTGTTTGGTGCCGGGCAGCACGGTACCTTCTGTTTGGTGAGCGGGGCCATGCGGGACCTCGTGTTTGGTGAGTTGGGCCCCGCGGAACCTTGTGTTTGGTGAGTGGGGCCGCGCTGGACCTCGCGTTAGGTGCCGGGCCACGCGGAATGTGGCGTTTGGTGCCCGGCCATGCGGGACCTTGTGTTTTGTGCCAGGCTGCGTGGGACCACGTGTTTGATGAGCGGGGCCACGCGCGACTCCGTGTTTGATGAGCGGAGCCTTGAGGGATCTCGTGTTTGATGAGAGGGGCCATGCGGGACCTCATTTTTCATGAGCGGGGCCGCGTGGGACCTCATGATTGGTTAGCAGGGCCACGTGGGACCTTGTGTTTGGTGAGTGGGGCCGCGCGGGACTTTGTGTTTGGTGAGCGGTGCCGCACGGGACCTCGTGTTTCGTGAGCGCCCACGCAGGACTTCGTGTATGATGCGGGGCTGCGCTGGACCTCGTCTTTGGTGAGCGGGGCCGCGTGGGAACATGTGTTTTGTGAGCGGCCGTGTGGGACCTCGTGTTTGGTGAGCAGGGCTGTGCGGCACCTTGTGTTTGGTGAACGGCCGCGCGTGACCTTGTGTTTGGTGAGCGGCCACGCGAGACCTCGTCTTTGGTGAGCGGGGCCGCGCGGAACCTTGTGTTTGGTGAGCAGCCCTGCGGGACATCGTGTTTGGTGAGCAGCCGCGTGGGACCTCGTGTTTGGTGAGCAGGGCCGCGTGGGACCTTGTGTCTGGTGAGCAGGGCCGCGCGGGACTTGTGTTTGGTGCCAGGCCGTGCGGGACCTTGTGTTTCATGCAGGGCCATGCGGAACCTTGTGTTTGGTGAGCGGGGCTGCTCGGGACCTCATGTTTGGTGCCGGGCCGCACGTGACCTTGTGTTTGGTGAGTGGGGCAGCGCAGGACCTTGTGTTTGGTGCGGGGCTGTGCGGGACCTTGTGTTTGGTAAGCGGGCCGAGCGGGACCTTGTGTTTGGTGAGCAGGGCCACGCAGGACCTTGTGTTTGTTGAGCGGGTATGCGCGGTACCTCGTGTATGGTGGTGGGCCGCGCTGGACCTTGTCTTTGGTGAGCGGGTCGAGCAGGACCTTGTCCTTGGTGAGCGGGTTGAGCAGGACCTTGTGCTTGGTGAGTGGGGCCATGCGGGACTTTGTGTTTGGTGAGCGGGGCCGCGCGGGACCTCGTGTTTGGTGAGCGGTGTTGCACGGTACCTCGCGTTTGCTGTGGGGCCGCACGGGACTTCGTGTTTGGTGCGGAACCTTGTGTTTGGTGAGCAGGGCCATGTGGGACCTCGCGTTTGGTGCCGGGCTGCGCGGGACCTTTGTTTGGTGAGCAGGACCGCGCGGGACCTTGTAACGGAGACCCGGGAGTGACGGAGACCCGGGAGTGACGGAGACCTCGGAATGATGGAGACCCCAGTGGGGGGGAGGTTCCTAGAGAGCAAATAATAAAAATGACAACAGAGAAGGTCATAGACTTAGGCAGCAGTGGGGAAATTAAAAACCAGAGCATGTCAGGAAGGGGCAGAAGGTATGGAGTAAAAGGTAAAGTAATAAAAAGGGCAAAAGCAGGAACTAAGTGTCACAAAACATATTTGAAAGTTCTCTATCTGAATGCATGTAGCATTCGTAACAAAATAGACGAGTTAATGGTACAAATAACTACATATGGGTATGATCTTGTGGCCATAACAGAAACATGGCTACAGGGTGACAATGCCTGGGAATTAAACATACCAGGTTACTTAACGATCAGGAAGGACAGGCAGGAAGGAAGGGGAGGTGGGGTGGCTATGTTAATAAAGGAAGGAATCACTGTAATACAGAGAAATGATATTGGGTCAAAAGATCAGGATAATGAAACAGTTTGGGTGGAGGTAAGGAATAATAAGGGGAAAAAAACACTAGTGGGCGTAGTCTATAGGCCTCCGAACAGTTGCAACTCTGTTGGACGGAGTATCAATCAGGAAATAGTTGAGGCTTGTAATAAGGGAACATCTATAATTATGGGGGATTTTAACTATCATATTAATTGGACAAATCAAATTGGGCAGGGCTGCCTTGAGGATGAGTTCATTGAGTGTATTAGGGATGGGTTTCTTGAGCAGTATGGAACTGAACCGACCAGGGGGCAAGCAACCTTAGATCTGGTCCTGTGTAACGAGACAGGATTAATTAAAAATGTCCTAGTAAAGGATCCCCTTGGAATGAGTGACCATAACATGGTTGAATTCCATATTCAATTAGAGGGTGAGAAGGTTGGATCTCAAACAAGCGTGCTAAGCTTGAATAAAGGAGACTATGAAGGTATGAGAGTGGAATTCAGTAGAGTGGATTGGGAAAATAGATTAAAGGGTAAGACGATACATGATCAGTGGTGTACATTTAAGGAGTTATTTTACAACTTCCAAAAAATATATATTCCACTGAGAAGAAAAGGGTGTAAAAGAAAAGACAGCCATCCGTGGCTAAGTAAAAAAATTAAGGATAGTATTTGACTAAAAACAAGGGCATATAAGGTAGCCAAATCTAGTGAGAGGATAGAGGATTGGGAAAACTTTAAAAGACAGCAAAAAAGAACAAAAAGATTGATTAAGAAAGGGAAGATAGATTATGAAAGTAAATTAGCAAAAAATATAAAAACAGATAGTAAGAGTTTTTATAGTTCTATAAAAAGAAAAAGGGTGGCTAAAGTAAATGTTGGTCCCTTAGAGGATGAGACCTGGAAATTAATGGTGGGAAATATGGAGATGGCAAAAACACTGAATGAATATTTTGTATCTGTCTTTACAGTAGAGGACACTAAGAATATCCCAACACTGGACAAACAGGGGGCTAAAGGGGGGGAGGAGCTAAACACGATCAAAATCACTAAGGAAGTGGTACTCGGTAAAATAATGGGACTCAAGGCGGATAAATCACCTGGACCTGATGGCTTACATCCTAGGGTCTTGAGGGAAGTGGCGGTAGGGATTGTGGATGCATTGGTAATAACTTTCCAAAACTCCCTGGGCTCGGCAAAGGTCCCGGCAGACTGGAAAACTGCTAATGTAACACCCTTATTTAAAAAGGGCAGTAGACAGAAGGCTGGAAACTATAGACCGGTTAGCCTAAAATCTGTGGTCGGTAAAATTTTGGAGTCCATTATTAAGGAGACAGTAACAGGACATTTGGATAATCATAATTTAATAGGACAAAGTCAGCATGGTTTTATGAAGGGGAAGTCATGTTTGACAAATTTGCTGGAGTTCTTTGAGGAAGTAACATATAGGGTGGATAAAGGGGAACCAGTGGACGTAGTGTATTTAGACTTCCAGGAGGCATTTGACAAGGTGCCACACAAAAGATTATTGCTTAAGATAAAAAAACACAGGATTGGGGGTAATATTCTGGCATGGATAGAGGATTGGCTATCTAACAGAAGGCAGAGAGTTGGGATAAATGGTTCATTCTCAGACTGGCAATCAGTAACTAGTGGTGTTCCGCAGGGGTCAGTGCTGGGTCCCCAACTCTTTACAATCTATATTAACGATTTGGAGGAGGGGACCGAGTGTAACATATCAAAGTTTGCAGATGATACTAAGATGGGAGGGAAAGTAATGAGTGAGGAGGACATAAAAAACCTGCAAGGGGACATAGACAGGCTAAGTAAGTGGGCAGAGATTTGGCAGATGGAATACAACACTGGAAAGTGTGAGGTTATGCACTTTGGCAGGAAAAATCGTAGAGCAAGTTATTATCTTAATGGCAAGAAACTGGAAAGTACTGAAGTACAAAGGGATCTGGGGGTCCTGGTGCACGAAACTCAAAATGTTAGTATGCAGGTGCAGCAAGTGATTAAGAAGACCAATGGAATGTTGGCTTTCATTGCTAGGGGGATAGAATATAAAAATAGGGAGGTATTGCTTCAGTTGTAGAAGGTATTGGTGAGACCACACCTGGAATACTGCGTACAGTTTTGGTGTCCATACTTAAGAAAGGACATACTTGCTCTCGAGTCAGTACAAAGATGGTTCACTCGGTTAATCCCGGGGATGAGGGGATGGACATATGAGGAGAGGTTGAGTAGATTGGGACTCTACTCATTGGAGTTCAGAAGAATGAGAGGCGATCTTATTGAAACATATAAGATTGTGAAGGGGTTGGAACGGGTGGATGCGGGGAGGATGTTCCCAATGATGGGTGAAACTAGAACTAGGGGGCATAGTCTTAGAATAAGGGGCTGCTCCTTCAAAACTGAGATGAGGAGGAACTACTTCACTCAGAGGGTGGTCGGTCCATGGAATATGCTGCCCCAAAAAGCTGTAGAAGCTACATCATTACATAAATTTAAAACAGAAATAGACAGTTTCCTAGAAGTAAAGGGAATTAAGGGTTACAGGGAGCGGGCAGGAATTTGGACATGAGTCTCGGTTCGGATTGGTCATGGCCCTGTGGGTAGCGGAGCGGGCCGAGGGGCCGTGTAGCCTGATCCTGCTCCTATTTCGTGTGTCTAATTCTGTTAGATTCAGGAGATGGTTCTGTGATAGTAGATTGGCGGTTAGGATCAGATCAGCCGTGATCTTATTGAATGGCGGAGCAGGCTCGAGGGGCCGATTGGCCTACTCCTGCTCCTATTTCTTATGTTCTTATGGGACGGAGACCCAGAGTGACGGAGATCCCGGAGTGACGTAGACCCCGGTGTGACAGTGACCCCGGAGGGACGGAGACCCCGAGTGATGGAGACCCCGGAGCAGGCTGAGCGACAGGGACCCTGGAGTGACGGAGACCCAGAGCGGGCTGAGCGACGGAGACCCCGGAGTAATGGAGAGCTGGAGTGACAGAGACCCTGGAGTGACGGAGACCCCAGAGTGAGAGAGACCCCGGGGTGACGGAGACCCCGGGGAGACGGAGACCCGGAGAAGGCTGAGCGATGGAGACCCTGGAGCGGGCTAAGCGATGGAGGCCCCGGCGTGACATAGACCCCAGAGAGACCGGAGACCCGGAGTGACGGAGACCCGGAGTGACGGAGACCCCAGAGTGACGGAGACCCGGAGTGACGGAGACCCCAGAGAGCCGGAGACCTGGAGTGACGGAGACCTGGAGTGACGGAGACCCGGAGTGACAGGGACCCGCAGTGACGGAGACCCCGGAGTGATGGAGACCCCGGAGTGACGGAGACCCCGGAGTGACGAGACCCCGGAGTGACGAGACCCCGGAGTGACGAGACCCCAGAGTGACGGAGACCCCAGAGAGCCGGAGACCCGGAGTGACGGAGACCTGGAGTGACGAGACCCCGGAGTGACGGAGACCCCGGAGTGACGAGACCCCGGAGTGACGGAGACCCCAGAGAGCCGGAGACCCGGAGTGACGGAGACCCGGAGTGACAGAGACCCGGAGTGACGGAGACCCGGAGTGACGGAGACCCGGAGTGACAGGGACCCGGAGTGACGAGACCCCGGAGTGATGAGACCCCGGAGTTACGGAAACCCCGGAGTGACAAGACCCCGGAGTGACAGAGACCCGGAGTGACAGAGACCCCGGAGTGACGGAGAACCCAGAACGATGGAGACCCTGGAGTGACAGAGACCCTGGAGAGGGCTGAGTGACTCACATTTCTTACAATGTAGTTGACTCAACTCCGGAGTTATACTGCCACTCTCTGGTCCACCAGGAGCCACGTCTTGGAGCTGCCAGGCACTGCATCTCGGGGCCAACCTGCAGCGACTTAAACTCAATGCTCAGAAATTATCTCTGAAATATTAGTGAGTCATTAACTTGTTTGCAGAAAATTATGAAATTTTCTCACTGTTTTATTAGAGGCAGTAACTCATTTATTATAACTAATGAACGGCTCCATTCACCTAGGAAGGAAAGCCATGCTATACATCAACATTAAGCACCCCTGGACCTGTATCCTGCCCCCAGGCCTGTATCCTGCCCCCAGGCCTGTATCCTGCACCCCTGGACCTGTATCCTGCACCCCTGGACCTGTATCCTGCACCCCTGGACCTGTATCCTGCCCCAGGCCTGTATCCTGCACCCCTGGACCTGTATCCTGCCCCCAGGCCTGTATCCTGCACCCCTGGACCTGTATCCTGCACCCCTGGACCTGTATCCTGCCCCCAGGCCTGTATCCTGCACCCCTGGACCTGTATCCTGCCCCCAGGCCTGTTTCCTGCCCCCAGGCCTGTGTCCTGCACCCCCGGACCTGTATCCTGCCCCCAGGCCTGTATCCTGCACCCCTGGACCTGTATCCTGCACCCCTGGACCTGTATCCTGCACCCCTGGACCTGTATCCTGCCCCCAGGCCTGTATCCTGCACCCCTGGACCTGTATCCTGCCCCCAGGCCTGTATCCTGCACCCCTGGACCTGTATCCTGCACCCCTGGACCTGTATCCTGCCCCCAGGCCTGTATCCTGCACCCCTGGACTTGTATCCTGCACCCCTGGACCTGTATCCTGCCCCCAGGCCTGTATCCTGCACCCCTGGACCTGTATCCTGCCCCCAGGCCTGTATCCTGCCCCCAGGCCTGTATCCTGCCCCCAGGCCTGTATCCTGCACCCCTGGACCTGTATCCTGCCCCCAGGCCTGTATCCTGCACCCCTGGACCTGTATCCTGCACCCCTGGACCTGTATCCTGCCCCCAGGCCTGTATCCTGCTCCCCCAGGCCTGTATCCTGCCCCCAGATCTGTATCCTGCACCCCTGGACCTGTATACTGCCCCCAGGCCTGTATCCTGCACCCCTGGATGTGTATCCTGCCCCCAGGCCTGTATCCTGTACCCCTGGACCTGTATCCTGCCCCCAGGCCTGTATCCTGCACCCCTGGACCTGTATCCTGCCCCCAGGCCTGTATCCTGCTCCCCCAGGCCTGTATCCTGCTCCCCCAGGCCTGTGTCCTGCTCCCCAAGGTCTGTATCTTGCCCCCAGGCCTGTATCCTGCTCCCCCAGGCCTGTATCCTGCTCCCACAGGCCTGTATCCTGCTCCCCCAGGCCTGTGTCCTGCTCCGCAAGGTCTGTATCTTGACCCCAGGCCTGTATCCTGCTCCCCCAGGCCTGTATCCTCCCAAAATGCATCACCTCACACTTTTCAGAGTTAAATTCCATTTGCCACTGTTCTGCCCATGTGACCAACCCTGTAATGATCAATAACATGTCATTCTATAGTGGACACTAGGTGGAGCCGTAGAGCTGTGTATAAGACTACACTACCCCGCTGTATGTATATTAAGACTACATTACCCATGAGGCACTAGGTTACCCACAAGGCAGCAGTCAAGATGGATGCCTCTACAGATACTGTACCTAGTCCACATGTGCTCAATAAAAGTGTCTAGCAAAAGCTAGCTGTGTTCATAATAAGAATGTCTACTTATTAATGAACATAAGATGGTACCAGGATGGTGAAGATCTGCTGAAAATTGTGAAAAGTGACATGGAGAATTTGAAGCCACCAGAGCATTTGAAACTCACAGGAAATATCGACTACAATTGGCAGACTCTTAAACAACAATTCGAACTCTACATTGCAGCCATCGGATTCGGTACGAAGCCAGACGCAAGGAAGATAGCGTTGCTGCTTACGGTTGCAGGCCCACAGGCGATAGAGGTATTTAATATATTTGTATTTAATCCAGAGGAGAACAGAGAAAAATTAGAAGATGTGCTAAAAAAATTTGATGCACATTGCTTTCTCAAAAAGAATGAGACCTATGAAAGATACATGTTCTGTTCAAGGACACAGCAGCAAAATGAGACTTTTGATAGCTTTATAACTGATCTGAAACTGAAAGCACAGACATGTAATTTCTCTGAGCTGAAATCATCCATGCTTCGTGACCAGATTGTGTTTGGTATTCATGATAAAAAAGTCAGGGAACGCCTGTTGAGAGAAACCAAACTAAATTTGGAAAATGCGGTGAAAATATGCCAAGCCAGCGAGCTAGCTCGAAAGCACGTGAAGACTTTCAGTGAAATCAATAATGATGCGATTGTAATGAGTGATAATGCTGCTGTCGGTGTTGTGTCCTACAAGGGGAAGAAACGTGGGCAGAACAGAAATGAAAAGCAATCGGAGGATGACATTTTTAATTGTAAACGCTGTGGTTACAAACACCAGTTAAGACAATGCCCAGTGTTTGGAAAAATGTGCACAAAGTGTAATGGAAAGAATCACTTTGCCAAACAATGCTTTTCAAAAGTAAAAACTAAGAAAGGGCAACGAGTTAATGTAATTGAGGACACTGATTTAAGTGAGACATTTTTTGTAGGAATGGTGTCATGTGACAATATCAAAAAAGGATACAGAAAATGTGCAGCCCTCAGAAATGGACAATGCTGAACATAAAGTTAATGCAGTAAAAGAGGACAAATGGATGATCCCACTGCAGGTAAATGGAGCATTAGTTACCTTGAAACTAGACACTGGGGCAAAAGCAAACTTAATCAGTATGAGTGACATTAACAATATGAAAGAAAAGCCCAAAATACAGAAAAAGTCAGTACTACTGAAGGACTATAATGGACAGAAAATAGATAGCTTAGGTGTATGCAGACTTAGTGACATTCAAAGACAAAGTGCATCATCTCATGTTTTCTGTTGTGGCTGAAAGACTTGATTCACTACTGGGTGACAAAGCTTGTGAGGACTTAGAACTGGTCAAGAGTGTCTACCATATAAACTGTGCCATAAGCAGACCAGATGACTCGGTGGATTCTGTAGTGAATAATTTCCAGGATGTGTTCAAAGGATTTGGAGTTCTACCATTCACTTACAAGATCCAGCTAAAGGAGGATGCTCAGCCAGTGGTACATGCTCCACGAAGAGTTCCAGCACCCCTGCGTGACCAGCACAAGAATGAACTGGACAGAATGACCACACTAGGAGTCATCAGGAAACTCGAAGAGCCAACAGACTGGGTTAACTCCATGGTATGTGTAAAGAAAAAGAACAATGATCTAAGAATATGCATGGATCCAAAGGACTTAAATGCAAACATAAAACGTGAACACTACCAGATTCCCAAGCGAGAAGAAATCACCAGTGAAATGTCAGGTGCCAAATACTTTACAAAGCTCGATGCCTCACAAGGATTTTGGCAACTAAAACTGGAGATGAAGAGAGCACCAAATACTGTACCTTCAACACACCATTTGGCAGGTATTGTTTCCTCAGAATGCCTTTTGGGATAATATCTGCATCTGAAATCTTTCATAGAGCGATGGAACACATAATTGAAGGTCTGGAAGGAGTTCGGGTCTATGTTGATGACATCATCATCTGGGGCTCCACACTGAAAGAACACAATGAGAGACTGACTAAAGTGCTACAGAGCATACGCCGGAATGGACTGAAGCTCAACAAAGCCAAGTGTCAGTTTGGCGTCCAGGAAGTCACTTTCCTAGGAGATAATCTATCTGGTAAAGGAATAGAGCCATATATGGAAAAAGTAAACGCCATACTCAAAATGCCCCGACCCACTGACAAAAAAGGAGTGCTACGCATCATGGTGATGATAAACTTCATTGGAAAGTTCATTCCTAACTTGTCAGCCAAGACAGCCTGTCTGCGAGACCTGCTACATAAAACAAATGAGTTCGCATGGACAGAAAGACATGAACAAGAGTGGATAAACCTCAAAACAGTGCTGACAACCACGCCTGTACTCACCTTCTTTGACCCAACAAAAAGAATCAAAGTGTCAACGGATGCATCAAAAGATGGCCTAGGTGCAGTCTTGCTACAAGCAGAGGGTGAAGATTGGAAGCCTGTTGCCTATGCCTCCAGGTCTATGACTGATACTGAGTGTCGATACGCCCAGATTGAAAAGGAATGTCTAGGCTTGGTAGTTGGACTAGAAAAGTTTCATGGCTACATATATGGACTTCCCACCTTCACAGTTGAGACAGATCACAGCCCACTGGTTGCCATCATAAAAAAGAACCTGAATGAGATGTCTCCAAGGATTCAACGACTCATGATGAAGCTGCAAAGATATGACTTTGAACTGATCTACACACCAGGCAAATACATAGTGTTAGCAGATGCACTATCCCGAGCACCCACAATGAGTCATGTGAGCTCTACTGAAGAAGACGTGGATGTTCATGTGAGTATGGTCACTGCTGCGCTGCCCGTGTCAGACACAAAATCAAAGCAAATAGCAGAAGAAACAGTAAAAGATACAGCATTACAAACAGTAATAGAGAACATTCATCATGGTTGGCCAAAAGGTTCCTGTCCAAAATATTTTCACATAAGGTCAGAATTGAGTGTCGCAAGTGGACTATTACTAAAACAGAACAGAATAGTCATTCCACAGGCTCTACGTCAAGACATGCTCAAAAGGATTCATGAGGGACACCTCGGAATTGAAAAATGCAAAAGGAGGGCAAGAGACACTCTTTATTGGCCTGGCATAAATAAGGACATTGAGAACATGATAGGCAAATGTGAGACATGTCAGAAACACCAAAACAAACAAGCAAAGGAACCAATGATAGTAGCTGACATACCAACAGCACCATGGCAAAAGGTTGGTATGGACCTTTTTCATTTAAATGGTAAAGACTATCTAATAGTGATTGACTACTATTCTAACTATCCTGAGATGGCTCTGCTCTCAAGCACTACAGCAAGCAGTGTCATAATGCATGTGAAATCCAGCTTCGCCAGACATGGAATTCCCAGGATTGCCGTTAGCGACAATGGTCCGTGCTTCAACTGTAAGGAGTGGCAACAGTTTGCAGCACATTATGACTTTCAGCACATCACATCCAGTCCTTTGTATGCTCAGTCAAATGGTAAGGCAGAGAAAGGTGTTCAAGTTCTCAAGCAGCTACTGAAGAAAGCGACAGAAAGCAAGTCTGATCCTTATCTCGCCCTGCTGAGCTACCGAGCTTCACCTTTAGACTGTGGTTCTTCACCTGCTGAACTACTAATGGGTCGCAAGTTACACACCACGCTACCCTGCTGTGCAAAAGAACAGCAAAGTGAGGAACTGAGACAGAGACTTCAACTGTTAAAGCTGAAACAGAAATCATACTATGACAAGTCATACAAATCTCTAAAACCATTGACAAGGGATGGTGTTGTCAGGATTGAGGATCCAGATGCATGGAACAGGAAAGCTACAGTTCTTGAGGAAGTAGGACCAAGGTCATACACTGTTAGAACTGAGGAAGGACAGATTCTCAGGAGGAACCGCCGTTCCCTCCTAAAAACACAAGAGACTATTCAAGACCAGATTGATGACAATCCCGCAACTGCATCTTGTCATTCACCGCCAGAACAATCTCATGAAGACACTTCAGACTTACCCGTGTTGAGAAGATCCACACGTGAAGTAAAAAAGCCTGATAGACTTAATCTTTGAGTACAATGTAAAGCTTTGAAAATGTGTTGACTGTTTTGAAAATGTTTATGTTTATAGAGCACTAACAAAAGTGTTACTGATATTATCTTTATTGTTTTCTTGAAAGTTGATTGATATTGATTTTGTTAAACCTCAAAGAAAAGGGGGATGTAATGATCAATAACATGTCATTCTATAGTGGACACTAGGTGGAGCCGTAGAGCTGTGTAGAGCTGTATGTAAGACTACACTACCCAGCTGTATGTATATTAAGACTACATTACCCATGAGGCACTAGGCTACCCACAAGGCAGCAGTCAAGATGGATGCCTCTGCAGATACTGTACCTAGTCCACATGTGCTCAATAAAAGTGTCTAGCAAAAGCTAGCTGTGTTCATAATAAGAATGTCTATTTATTAGTGAACATAAGAAACCCGTCTATATCGCCCTGTAGCCTGAGGCTTCCCTCCTCGTTATTTACCACTCCACCAATTTTCGTGTCATCTGCGAACTTACTGATCATACCTCCGCCATTCATATCTAAATCATTAATGTACACTACAAACAGCAAGGGACCCAGCACCGATCCCTGCGGTACACAGGCTTCAATCACAAAAACAACTTTCGACCATCACCCTCTGCCTCCTGCCACAAAGCCAATTTTGGATCCAATGTGCCAAAATGCCCTGGATCCCATGGGCTCTTACCTTCTTGACCAGTCTCCCATGCGGGACTTTGTCAAAAGCCTTACTGAAGTCCATGTAAACTACATCAACTGCACTACCCTCATCCACACACCTAGTCACCCCCGAAAAAAATTCAATTAAATTGGTTAGACATGATCTCCCCCTGACAAAGCCATGCTGACTATTCACTATTCTTGATTAATCCTTGCCTCTCCAAGTGGAGACTAATTCTATCCCTCAGAATTTTTTTCCAATAATTTCCCTACCACCGATGTTAGGCTCACTGGCCTGTAATTCCCTGGTTTATCCCTACTACCCTTCTTGAATAATGGTACTACGTTAGCTGTCCTCCAGTCCCCTGGCACCTCCCCTGTGGCCAGAGAGGTTCTGAAAATTTGTGTCAGAGCCCCTGCAATCTCCTCCCTTGCCTCACACAGCAGCCTGGGATACAATTGATCTGGGCCTGGGGATTTATCCACTTTTATGCCCGCTAAAACCGCTAGTACCTCCTCCCTCTCAATGCTAATTTGTTCAAGTATATCACAATCCCCCTGCCTGATTTCTATGCCTACATCGTCCTTCTCCATGGTGAACACAGATGCAAAATATTCATTTAAAACCTCACCTACATCTTCCGGCTCTACACACACATTGCCACTTTGGTCCCGAATGGGCCCTACCCTTTCCCTGGTTATCCTCTTGCCCTTAATATACTTATGAAACACCTTGGGATTTCCTTTATTTTGCCTACCAGTGTTTTTTCATGCCCCTGTATGATTTGCAAAATTTCTGCATTTCCCCGAAGGCTGTTATTAATAAACGGGACCCTGCGTGGACTTTTTAAAATCAAAAAGGGTACCCAAAATGGCATCCGTGCCTCGTGGCAGCAAGCCTGTGAGATTTTAAAATGGACTCTGCAATGCAGACAGCTTGGAGAAATCGAAACCAAACTGCAGGCTTCTGTGGAGAAAAGACTTTGGGCTGGATTTTGCTACGGGGGGCGGGTTGGGGTCGTGTTCCCCACATTTCGGGCTGGATTTTGCTAGGGCCGTGGAGGCGGGATTGGAGACGTGTGGGGGATAAAAATCGCAAAACTGGCGTGCGGGCGCAAACCCGCCTCCATGCAATTTTCCTAAATTCGTGTCTGCTGGTCCCGACTCCGTCCCGCCTCCAGGAGGCGGGATAGGCCCTTAAGGCCCTGAACAAGCCCTCAATTGGCTCTATAATCCCATTTTCCTATCCAGTTGCAAGTTTAATCGTTTTCCCACGTGAAACACGCCTGGTGGGAAACACACATCTGAAACCTGGCGGGAGCACAACTGGCTTGAGGAGTAGCAGCTGCAGCTCAACCATTAAATGGCAGATTTGAACAGGCTTTAATTGCAGGTGGCATAACTTTGCTCTCGCAGGTCTGGGGGATCTTTCAGAAGGCTTCCCAAAGCTCTGGAAGTTTGCAGCCTGACAACCATCTCCAGTGTGACCTCCTGGGAAACCCCTCTCGCCACCTTCACTGAGCGCTTCCTCAACTGAGGCATCTACCAGAAGCATGGGAGCTTTTTTTGGCCTGCCCTTCTGGATATTACATGAGGCCGCCCAACAGCAGCAGCAACAACAGTTGCGCCAAGCTGCTGCTGCCCCACCTGAGGATGCACAGGCCAGAAGGGGCCAGCGCATGGAAGTCCGTCGGCGCAGGAGATACCCCCCAAGCAGGGTCTACAGACGCAGGGTCAGCTACCTCGACATGTCTGAGCGGCAGTGCCAAAGGCGGCTCCGACTTTCGCGAGAGATAGTGGCTGACATCTGCGCAATGCTGCAGCAAGACCTGGAGCCCAGAGGAGCAGCTGGACACCCCTTATCAGTGGCCGTCAAAGTCACCATCGCACTCAACTTTTTTGCCTCAGGCTCATTCCAGGGGTCAGCAGCAGACATCAGCGGCATCTCCCAGGCGGCCGCACACACCTGCATCAAGCGGGTAACCGATGCCCTCTTTGCCATCGCGCACAATCACATCCATTTCACCAAGGATCTAGCAAGTGTCATGGCGAGAGCGGTTGGATTTGCGAATCTTGCAGGCTTTCCAAGGGTGCAGGGCATCGTTGATTGCACACATGTGGCCCTTAAGGCTCCCCATCGCAATCCTGGTATATTTGTCAACCGCAAGGGCTTCCACTCCCTCAACGTTCAGCTGGTGTGTAACCACAAGAAGGAAATTTTGCATGTTTGTGCCAAGTACCCTGGCAGTTGCCATGACTCCCTCATACTGCGGCAGTCTACTGTGCCTCCGCTATTCAGTCCGCCAGACCAACTTAACGGATGGCTACTTGGAGAGAAGGGCTATCCCTTGAGGACGTGGCTATTGACGCCGCTGAGGAGCCCATCCAACGCAGCTGAGGAGAACTACAACTCCAGCCACCTTTCCACCAGAGCCATGATCGAGCAGACCATTGGTCTGCTGAAGATGCGCTTCAGATGCCTGGATAGATCAGGTGGAGCCCTGCAATACTCAGCAGCCAGGGTCTCCAGAATCGTTGTGGTTTGCTGTGTGCTTCACAACATGGCACAGCGTCGTGGCTTGCAGATGGCCGAGGACCAAGTGGCTCCTGACATATCCTCCTCAGATGAGGAGGAGGAGGAGGGGGAGGAGGAGAGTGAAGATGAACATCTTGCAGAGGCTCATCAACCAGCGGCAGCAGTGCACGAGAACATTGGTGGCCGGCATGCAAGGAACGCGCTCATATTGGCCAGATTTGCTGAGCCTCGCCCATGAGGGACTATTGCCTCGCATCCTTTTACCTGAGCACTGACAATAGCCAGGGAGCAGCTGAGTTCTAGCGATGTGACCACCATACTGACCTCAAAGTGAAAGTCCCATTCGCGAAATGACACACGCCACAACTACAGCAGTAGCCAACAGATGTTTTAATCACATTATTCTGATGGCTTTCAACCATAACACATTAAATTCCACCCAAGTGACTACGCTTGTGACTATTTATGCAGTTTATTTCTCTTACGCATGCTCCTACGTAGTGGTACCCCAGTGGCATCAGCAGATGTGGAGGCCCCTTGCTCACTTCCTTGCTGCTCCTGTCTGGACACCTTTGGCGGGCGTCCTCTGGGGTTGCGAGCCTGTAAGGGCTGCGCAGCAGTCTACTGCTCCTGCGGCTGTGCAGGGGTTGAGACGCCGATCTCACTTGGCTGCTGACTCAGGTGGGGCTCTGACCGAGGACTTGTCAGTGGCATGGAAGTTTGAGCGCTTGGAGAGGAGCCCCCACCTCCTTGTTCTCTGCCACCATCATCCCTCTCATGGGTCAGGTCCCCCTCAGCGCTTGCAAGTGGCGAGAGAGCACCTTGCTGCACATCAGGGGAGCCATGGGGACCCGTGTCGGGACTGGCAGTCCTTCTCAGAGGGACTGCCATGAAGGTCTGGTTTCTCAGTTCAATAGCTGCGCATCGCTCCTCCAGAGATGTCAGTCTAGTCTGAACACTCACCATGTTTTCAACACTCGCGCGACGTATCTCCTCCATGGCCGTAGCCAGCCTTTCCACGGAGGTTGCCATCCTTTCCGTGGTAATGCCTTGATGCGCCAATGACTCCACAAAGGCTCTGCTCGTGTTAGCGGCGGACTCCTCCATTTGCTCCACACTCGCAGCAGCCCTGGAGACAAAACCTGCCAGAGACTCCTGCATATTTTCCTGGAGTGCCATCACCGCTGATACTGTGGATGGACCCAGAGGCAGAGGGTCGACATGCAGCTGAGCTGAGCTGGGAGAGTGCTGCGCCCTCCGACTAGGACTCTCCACTGCTGTCCCTGTCTCCACCATCTGCTGAGGCTCACTTGTGAGCTGTGATACACCAGGTGACGACACTACTCTATGTCCCGAAGGTCCCACCGAGGTGTCAGTGTCTGCGCTGGTGCTGGGTGCGTTGCGTTCTGCTGACGCTGCGCCCTCAGAGGTTGCAGCTTCCTCTGAGGAGTCTGGTAGCTGAGGCTGAACCTCCTCCTGCGTCCTGGAGACGGGAGCTTGCGATGGACCTGTGGGGGAGTAAAGGAAAGTGTCAGAGATGAGAGGCCAGGGTTACCTGCACAGTGCTTATTGCAGATGATCAGAGGTCCATCTGTTAGAGCTTCCAAGTCATTATCAGCGAGTCATGCAATGCAATTGAGAGAGTTGGAAAACTCTTCTGTCACCAGCTTGCTCTGCTGCACCGGTCTCTCCGTCCCCCACTTGTGTGTCGTCCTGGATGCCGACGATCTCCAGGACCGCCTCCTCCCATGGGGTCAGCTGGGCTAAGAAGGCTGCCCCTCCCCCTGTCTTGGCTCGCTCTGCTCGGTTGTCAGCTCTCTTTTCCTGCAATGGGGGAGACAAGTGGAGTTTGAGCGAGAATGAATGAGTGAGTGTAGAGAATCGATGGCATAGATGCTTAGAAGGAGAGAAAGATGGAGTGAGATGGCAAGACCAAGGGCCCTCCCTATGTGATGTATGTTGCTTTCATAGCATGACAGTGATAGGGAGTATGAGGGCTGCATAGTCCATTAGTTAGGTGAATGTGATCATAGAGAGAGAGGGAGTGGGAAAGGGTGCATGGATGTCAGTGTCAAGTGGGATGTGGAGGAAGAGATTGGTAAAGCTGAGAGCTGGTGAGGAAAGGCAATGGGGATCAGATTAAGAGTGATGGGAACATCATACTCACTTTTCCAGTGCGCAGAAGGTCATGGAAGCGTTTGCGACATTGGGTCCATGTTCTGATGGTATTGCTGGTGGCGTTCACCTGCTCTGCCACCCTCAGCCACACAGCCTTGGTTTGCTGGGGTGGCTTCTTCCTCCCCGAGGAGGGGAAGAGCACCTCCCTGCTCTCTTTCGCTCCCTCCACCAATGCCTGGAGGGCTGCCTCGTCAAATCTGGGGGATGCCTTCCTCCGATGTGTCGCCATGACTGATGATGTTCGCAGCAGCTGCCAGGGCCAGAAGCTTGGCAGTCTGCTGAAGTGAGCAAGGCTTGTGGAAGCCCTTAAATGAAGCAGCAGTGATGATGTCATCGGAGGCGAGCTTCCCACCTGAAAAGCTCTCAGGCTAGGGGTTCCCACATGTGGGGAATCAATTGGGCTATTAAATCAAAATTGCATCAGTTTCCCACATCGTTCAGAATTCGTGTGGGATTTTGCTACGGGGGCGGGTTGGAGTCGCGTTCCCCACATTTCCTGTTTCCCACACGAATTCTGCACGATGTGGGAAATTGATGCAATTTTGATTTAACAGCCCAATTGATTCCCCACGTGTGGGAACCCCTAGCCAGAGAGCTATTAAGGTGGGAAGCTCGCCTCTGATGGCAGGCAGCACGGCGGCGTAGTGGTTAGCACTGTTGCGTCACAGCGCCAGAGACCCGGGTTCGAATCCGGCCTCGGGTGACTGTCTATGTGGAGTTTGCACATTCTCCCCGTGTTTGCGTGGGTTTCCTCCGGGTGCTCCGGTTTCCTCCCACAGTCCAAAGATGTGCAGCTTAGGTTGATTGGCTATGATAAATTGGCCCTGGCAGCTGCTGCTACCATCATCAATCATGGCGACACATCGGAGTAAGGCATCCCCCAGATTTGACGAGGCAGCCCTCCAGGCATTGGTGGAGGGAGCGACAGAGAGCAGGGAGGTGCTCTTCCCCTCCTCGGGGAAGAAGAAGCCACCCCAGCAAACCAAGGCTGTGTGGCTGAGGGTGGCAGAGCAGGTGAACGCCAGCTCGAATACCAGCAGAACATGGACCCAGTGTGGTCACACTGGAGATGGTGGTCAGGCTGCAAACTTGAACATCGACAACTGGTTAACCAAAAGTCAGAGCGACAAATGATAAACCAAGGTGGCAACTCATAAACTGCAATTTTAAAACTGGATTACCAAAAGTGGGAACTCATGTTTCGGACGGGCTTACAAACGGCAGGCTGACGCCCGGCAGAGGCCTGGGCTTCGGCTCCCTTGCGTAAGCGACCGTCTCCGAATCGATTAAAGGCGTAAAATCTGAGTTCAGAGCGGGAATTTTTTTTCCCGAAATCGGCCAGAAATAAAAAATTCTCCTTTGCCGCCGGGCAAGGGGGCTTTCGAACGGGCAGGGTAAGCCGCGTCTAACGGTGTAAAAACGGCTTGGCTCCGACGCGGGAGTGCGGAGATATGGCCGTTCAAAGTTGTACCGGAAGTACGGAAGGAGAAAGATTTGACCGCCTGTGGCCGAAAAAAGTGCCGGTGGTCGGTCACAAAAGTCAAATCCGTCCCGCTGATTTGACACTTGTCATTTCTGGCAGGGGGGGTTGGCGGGGTACCTGGAGAATGGTAGGAGGTGGTTTCTCGAGACTTGGTCTGTTTTCCAGACTACTGTCTAGGGCCTCCAGGTCTGCAGAGACCGACCCGGGCTGCCGTCCAACCGACTTTTAACCCTTTTTGGGTGGAAATTTATTTCCATTTTTAACCAATTTTCGGGTTTTTGGTCGGGCTTAAAAACGGCAGCCTGACGCCTGGCAGAGGCCGGGGCTTCGGCTCCCTTGCGTAAGGGACCGTATACGAAATGATTAAAGCCGAAAAATCCGAGTTCAAAGCGGAATTTTTTTTTCCCGAAATCGGCCGAAAATTAAAAAATTTCTCCTCTGCCGCCGAGCAGGGCGGCATTCGAACGGGCACGGGAAGCCGCGTCTAACGGTGTAAAAATGGCTTGGCTCCGACGCAGGAGTGCGGAGATGTGGCCGTTCAACGTTGTACTGGAAGTACAGAAGGGAAAAGATTTGACCGCCTTTTGCGGGCCTCGGGTGATGCTTTCCGGCTTGGGAAAGTGAGTTGCTCCCGGCAAATTGACATGTGCATTTAACGATTTCGAGACATGATTAACCAAAACACGGAAGTCCGATGGGAAAAGATTCGGGCCCTTTAAGCCGGCCTCGGATGATGCTTTCCGGCTTGGGAAAGTGATTTGCTACCGCCAAATTGACATGTGTCATTTCTGGCAAGTGTCTCCGAACATAGTTTGTGAGTTGGAGTTCGGGAAATCATTAACCAAGACGGAAGTCCCGATGAAGAAAAAAAAAAGTGCCATTTGCGGCGATTTGGGTGCTCCTGGTCGGATACAGGTGGCCGTTTGACCCGCTGATTTGACACTTGTCATTTCTGGCAGGGGGGGTTGGCGGGGTGCCTGGAGAATGGTAGGAGGTGGTTTTTCGAGACTTGGTCTGTTTTCCAGATTACTGTCTAGGGCCTCCAGGTCTGCAGAGACCGACCCGGGCTGCCGTCCAACCGACTTTTAACCCTCCATTTTTAACCAATTTTCGGGTTTTTGGTCGGGCTTAAAAAACGGCAGCCTGACGCCTGGCAGAGGCCGGGGCTTTGGCTCCCCTTGCGTAAGGGACCGTATTCGACCCGATTAAGCCCCGAAAATGGATCCAAATGTTGGCCGACCAAGTAAGCTTGCTGGGGAGAGAGACTAAGTGCCGGGCTGGGCACCTCATTAACCAGTGAAAAGTTTTGGCTGCTGGAGAGACTAAGTCCGAGCCTGGGCACATCATTAACCATAAATGAAAAAGGCGAGGCCGAGTCTGGAGCATGGCTAACTGATTAACCAAATTGGCAAGGCCCGGGCTGAAAGTGAGCGAGCGACCCGTGGCCAGGGGGCTGGATGGCGGGAGAGAATCTAACCCCCAAAATATGGAAGTCCGATGAGAAAATATTCGGCCGCCTTTTGCGGGCCTCGGGTGTTGCTTCCCGGCTTGGGAAAGTGAATTGCTCCCGCCAAATTGACATGTGCATTTAACGATTTCGAGACATGATTAACCAAAACGCGGAAGTCCGATGAGAAAAGATTCGGCCACTTCACGCGGGCCTCGGGTGATGCTTTCCGGCTTGGGAAAGTGAGTTGCTACCGCCAAATTGACATGTGTCATTTCTGGCAAGTGTCTCAGAACATAGTTAATGAGTTGGAGTTTGGGAAATCATTAACCTAGTCGGCAGTCCCGATGAAGAAAAAAAAAAGTGCCATTTGCGGCGATTTGGGTGCTCCTGGTCGGATAGAGGTGGCCGTTTGACCCGCTGATTTGACACTTGTCATTTCTGGCAGGGGGGGTTGGCGGGGTGCCCGGAGATTTTCGGGAACACGATTTTCAGAACAAAATTCACTCAGCGGGAGCACTTTGAAAAGGCCCGAAAAGTGTTACTTTGCTAAAAGGCTCATTTTATGAATATAGAGACCTTTCAAAGAGTATTGGAAAGTCATATTAAATTGGTTTTGTGGCTTTTATGACTTAATGACAAAAAACTCTAAGTGTGAATCTGAAATCGTAGACAGACAGCAGAAACATATAAATAATTCCAGCGTCTAAGTTTCATTTGCTGTCTGTCACACAGGTGCCTCTGAACCGGTCAGGGCCTGTGACCCCATTGAGCTTGTTTTATGGCTTATGCACACGCAGTGTTTGCACCAAGTTCCCCTGTGTTGTGCGCTCAGTGGGCCCGTCCAAGACAGCAGAAACAAGATGTACATGCCAGCGTCTTTAAAGTTTCATTTGTTGTCTTGTCACACAGGTGCCTCTGAACCGGTCAGGGCCTGTGACCCCACTGAGTAGTTTGACGGTGCTAATGCACACGCAGTGTTTGTCAAAGTTCCACTGTGTTGTGCTCAGTGGGTCCGTCTAAAATGACAAGACAGCAGAAACATTCCAGCGAGTTTCATTTGTTGTCTTGTCACACAGGTGCCTCTGAATGGGTCAGGGCCTGTGACCCCACTGAGTTGTTTACTGGGGCTAATGCACAAGCAGTGTTTGTCAGATTCCACTGTGTTGTGCTCAGTGGGTCCATCTAAAATGACAAAGACAGCAGAAACATTCCAGCGAGTTTCATTTGTTGTCTTGTCACACAGGTGCCTCTGAATGGGTCAGGGCCTGTGACCCCACTGAGTTGTTTACTGGGGCTAATGCACAAGCAGTGTTTGTCAGATTCCACTGTGTTGTGCGCTCAGTGGGTCCATCTAAAATGACAAAGACAGCAGAAACATTCCAGCGAGTTTCATTTGTTGTCTTGTCACACAGGTGCCTCTGAACGGGTCAGGGCCTGTGACCCCACTGAGTTGTTTACTGGGGCTAATGCACAAGCAGTGTTTGTCAGAGTTCCACTGTGTTGTGCGCTCAGTGGGTCCGTCTAAAATGACAAGACAGCAGAAACATTCCAGCGAGTTTCATTTGTTGTCTTGTCACACAGGTGCGGGTCAGGGCCTGTGACCCCATTGAGCTTTGTGAGCAACGTATGCACACGCAGTGTTTGCAACGAGATTCCCCTGTGTCGTGCGCTCAGTGGGCCCGTACGATTGATTTGGTGACTCGCGTCCGTAGTGGGAGTCCCCGGGCCGGCCCAGTATAGAGAGAGGCTGGTGTTCAGGCTATTTCAGGGTTTCCTCTCGCTTCTGTCGCTGGTGACAAGACGGACATGCACACGGCGAGTCAGACAGAGAAGGTGTCGGCGCAGCTCCCGGTGTTTTCTTCCTTGGCCGCGCCCTTCTCTTTGTCCTTGTAACGCTCTCGCGTGAGTCCGAGACGTCCTGTGATTCTCAGTGGTCCGATTCAAGCACCGGAGCGGGTGTCCGCCTCTCGAGCCCGAAATCTTGTGGTGAGGGAGTCCCGTTCTGCTAGCTGAACACGCCATTTCTCTGGCAAATTTGAGCAAAGAAACGCGCACGCAGACAGACACACGCACGCGTGGTGTAGGATGTTGTTGTATGAGTGGTTTTTCTTGCCTTGACGGTTACCGGTTGCAAACACAATTAAGTTG